>NC_045779.1:74345800-74645800 GCF_008692025.1 Phocoena sinus | reverse complement strand
TGAAAAGTAAAATCAAAATACCTTTTTCCCAAGATAAAATTGACTGTGCAGCTGAGTTTTGCAGCAAAACGGTGACAGTAATGAAGAAATGAGGGTCGTTCCCTTCTCAGATTTTCATGGTGCAATCCACAAATGTATAGGGTAGAACTTTTCCAGTTTTCTAGAGTTTAGACTTCATAATAATTGCCACTATTCTGAGTGCCTACTCTACATATGTATGCATGTATATGTCTGTTATTTCTGGGTGTCATTCCTTGTTTAATAATAATCATTTAAAATAAGGAAACTGATGCTCAGAGACTAAAAATGGAGAGCAATTGCCTTGCCTTAATTTAACATATCTTATAATTTCTGAGCTGATTAGAAGAATATATCAGAAGAGATACCTAAGGGCCAAGTGTAGATAATAAGACTGAACCATCTTTAGAGAGGAAATAGCTGTGCAATGAATGCCATTTTGTTAATAGCACAGGTCCTGGGCTCCATGGAGGTTGTGGAGGACGAATGTGACCACACAGCTAGAATAAGATTCTTGTCTATAATTAAGGTAAGTTCACATTTTATTTTGTCCACCAGATAGTTGATTTACTGGAGTAAATTGCAAGGGAAAACCGATGTCCTTTCCTCTTCCCCTCCTTCTTTCTCCATTAAGACTGTGAGCTCCTTGAGAGCAAGAGATCTAAGACATTGAAGGGGAACTTCAAGCAAAAGTCTGAAATTTGATACGGCATTCAAGGCTTCTTTCTGCGCGTGCACTCAGCCTCCTGCTTGGCACTCTTTGCCACACACACAATTGCTTTTCAGCGTTGTGAGTCTGCTGTGGTTCTCATGCACCGTGCTGTTTCTACCTGCCCTGGCTTTGCTCATGCTGTGCCCTCCTCCTGGAATGTCTTTGGATGGGGTTCCTCAGATCAAAACCTAATCATCCTTTCAGACTCAGACAGGGTCAGGTCACCCTCTTCACTCCTATTGGCAGGCTCTTCCAGACCCCAGAGAGCCACTGAGTTCCCCACATTGCCTTACAATTGTATGCTAATACCCTTTGTCTCCCCAACAAGACCAGGATTCCTTGAAGGCAGGGATTTTGCCTTATTCATCTTTTTCTCTCCAGCATCTGGCATATAAAACACTTTCAGGGAAATGTCCAGAATGAACGAGTACTGCAGAATTTTTTTCCTTCAGAATCAGGTGCTTTGATTCTTTGAATAACATCTCTGTCGGTTGCTTTCCAGACTCTCACAGGTACTACAACACGGACGGAGAACTCACCACCAGCAGAGGCAAAGTACACCTGCTTCCTCTTTGCTGTGGTTTACCTTCTCCCCTTGTCACTGGCAGGTCTTGGAAGGTAGGATGTGCTCAAGAAGAGTACATAGGTCTTCAAATTGGAAAATCCAAGGTCCTCTTCTGTGGACCTTCAACATAACTGTGTAGGCTTGGATATGACTAATCTTTAGTTCTGTGATATTAAAGTCCCTTCATCTTTTTGGCAGTGTTCTTGTGAGGACCAAGCAAGAAAACAGATCTGAAAGAGATACTTAAGTTATAAAGTTATTTTGTAGTTATTAATTATCATTTTCATGATATAATTTTGTTCCCTGGAGTCAGGCAGGATGAAGTACCGTTCTAGGGTGATCCAATCTCTTTTTTTTTAGTCATATTAAATATTGTGCCAGAAAAGGTGAGGTGCATCATTGATGCTCCCAATACCTTTTGCTTGATGAGTTTGAAAACTTAATGCTGTCTAATTGGCCAGTAGAATAATACTTGTAAGACATAATTGTCTTGCTTGTACCTTGATAGTAACAATAATGAGAACGAACATTTATGAGGCTCTGGTCAGCAAAGTACTTCTGGATTAATTATGAAAACAGCTACTACATGTGAACACTTATGAGTGCCATGCACTGTTAGGCTGTTTATGTACAGAATCTCAGGTCCTCACGGTGACTCTATGAAATGCTCACTACAGGTCTTCTTTTACTCATATAGAGACTGAGGGTCAAAAAGGTCTGATGCTTGGGCACAAATTTTTCAGGAAGTTGGTGACTCTCTTCACTAGAATTTGAAACCAGCATCCAACGACACTGCCTTTCTGATCTGGAGCATTTGTACCCACAACTAACATGATCTCATCTGATCCTGACAATGACTGTGGAAATGAGGCTTTAACAAGCTTTCCATGGACAGCGTCACCAAGATCCAGAAAGATTGAGAAGTTATTTAAGAGCCCAAATCTAGGCAGATGAAATAACTTTAAATTGCCATTAATCAATTTCTAAGCATCCTTCAGCTGGAGCTGTTGGGTTGGTCAAAATTCACCCGGCGGGGGATAACAGTAGGGACACACATATCCTCTGTAACAAGACCACTGACACGAGACCACTGACACAGAATGATCTTATCGTCACTCTATACATGGTGACATCCTTTAATCTCTCATCATTTTAAACAACAGAATTCATTAGTTTCTTGCCATGCAACCTAGGGCGAAAAGAGCTGCAGGCTCTTCAAGTACCCCTTGCATCCTACTCCCCTCCCTGTAGTCCCAACCATGCTTAATTTTCAAAAGAGCATCACATCAGGAACCTGAGATTTTTGTTTGGCAAGAATCAGCTCTTTCCAAGTGCTTTTTACAAATGGTAGATGATGTCCTCTAAGGCAATGGTGCCAATCAGAGAACTACATGACATTTTGCAAGGCATGATGGGAGTCAGAAAAATCCTACTTACAGGTCCAATTTCTTCCTCTGACAGCCAAGCACATGAAGTGGTGGTGTGGAAGTGTCAATATTACCTCTCTCCCCGGGCTGCGGAGAGAGGTGTATTAGAGTATATAAAATCCCTTGCCTGCAAACGTGGGTCCTCACTTTCTTCAGTTTTATTCAAAGTTACTTTGTAGAATGTTGTTGTTGTTTGGTTTGTTTTTTGAGAGATCCTTGGAGGCTTTGGATTTAATTCACATATTTGTTGAAATTTCTTTCGGGTCAGGTTGACTGAAGGGTGAAGGTCAGTAATGTGTACACATTAAGAGAAAAGTCAAATCCGTGAGTCGTGTTTACCTGCACTCCTGATCCGGCTTCACCCTCCCAGCTCTCTGAGGCAGCCACCACCCTCAACGTGGTCACTCCCACCTCTGTGCTGTGCCCACACGTGGACTCTCCTGTATGACCAGATGAGCCAGATAAAGGGAAGCAAGGCATCCAGGTTGACACCCAGGTTTCTGACTCAGCTCAGACAGCCGAGTGGAGGATGATGTAATTCTCTGAGTTGGGAAGGCGGAGGAGGAATGTGTTTGGGAAAAGCAGTTTTAGGGGCCTAGGACATGTGTCTCCTTCCTAAGCAGGACTGACTCCAAGACTTAGGTCTCCAGGAAGCCTCCTGTGATCCCTTACACACCCTTCAACTCCAGGCTACATAACATACCCTCCACTCTGCTTCTGCACCATTCTGACCTTCCTAAATGGTCATAATTCTCATGATATACTCAAGCAGTATGTTTTAGAATATGCTTCCCAAGGGGCTCTGAATCTTTTCCATCATGGACCTAGTTATTTTAATTTATGTACAGCATGTGCTACCATGCCCGATGCAGAGGAAGCACTCAATAAAGTTTTGTTGAATGCATAAGCTAATCAATGAATCCATGGTTATGTCTTCAAGTCCATCGTGCTTATAAACATAACACCATCTTGCCCCTACTTTTTGCCAGGCTCCACCTACTATGGTAAAACTCCATAGGCAAAAATCCTATGCTCAGTCACAGAGGTGTGGGTGCGGCAATGCCTGTTTGGTGAATCGGACTAAGGGTCCCAGCACAGCTGTGGGGGTCTTGCCCCCCTTACTTTGGCAAAACCGCCACCTGTTCACCTCCTCCTCCATCCCCCCCATCCTCTCAGCCTGTGCGGACACCCAGCATCCTTTCCCCACCTCATCTCTAGAGCCAGATTGACAGCCTGAGAATCCCTGAGCTCCTGGCTCTATTTTTCCAGTTGTGTTATTCTGTCTCTATCTCTATTTTATGATTTCTCACCTTGAGGGAAAAACAGAAAGAGCTATTTTTTTTTTTTCGCTTCTGCCCTGCAGGGGGTAGAGCAGATTCTGAACAGTATAAAATGATCTTGCCAGGGGCTGAAGTCATTCTCAGGTTCTAACCATCTCTCTGTGTATTCAGATGGACGGACAGGTGAAGTTATTTCTTTTCCCGTCAGCAGAATGCTGTCTTATTTAGGTTCCGTGGGAGAAGGAAAAAGAAAGAACAGAAAGTGTCAGAAATGAGGAAGGTTTATGTCCATGGATCATTTTTTTGCAGCCATTCTGCAGCACTGACACATACTTTCTTGACCAGAGACATGCAAAGTTGAAGAAGAATTCCCTTGACCTCACTCCACGTTTTCTCTGATAATAGCCCCTTGCATTTGCATAATCCTTTTCATTTTACACAGTGGTGTTGCATCCATTAGCTCTTCTTATTCTTTAAGGATCCCAGTGAAGTTTGTAGGGTAAAACTTATTTCCAAGGTTAACCCATGAGGAAACTGAGGCTGGTAGGAGACAGTGCGCATCAAAGATTGGCCACGGGCTCGCTGTCAACGGACGTCCACCTGGACAGGGACCCTCATTTTGCCCAAAGCCCGCTCCTTCTCTCCATACCGTATGACCTTTTGAGGTGCACAGCTGACACAGACTTCATATATTTGAGTCATTTATTTGATTATAATTAAGAGAACAAATATAATTATCCGTCACATTTTTATTTCCTGATTTTAAAGTTTGCTTTTCTTCTAACATTTAAGTTTTCTTTCCTAAAGGACCATGAAGTGGACCATTTCATTCTTGATGGGAGTCATGAGGATTAATCTTCAGGATTAAGAACTTTCAATTGTTCTTCATTACCTCCAATGGGTCCTGCATACCACTGTCTCTGAAGCTTGACTTTTACTGAGAGCCTTCTCATTATTCAAGTCCAGACATACCTTGAATGTATTGTTATAGCATTCCTACCATATATTAAGTTTACATATAAAAGTCTACAGGAATAAGATGCACTGCTGTGCTAGGGATAATAATAGTGGCATCACTTAGCACTTCCTGTGTGTGTTGTACTAATAGTCTTACAATTACCCTATGAAATAGGTACTATTACTACTCTCATTTTACCGGTGGAAAACATGAGGTATAGGGAAGTGAAATGACCTGCCCTAGTTCACACAGCAAAGAAGTGACAGAACAGGATTTCACACCCAGGTGGTCTTGGTCAGAGTCTGTGCTTATGCTTTATAATATACTGCCTCTCCTAGATGGCTATGAAATCCTTAAACCTAATGCAGACTTGGAGACTTAAGAAAAGTGGGTTTCTTGGAGATAAGGAATACCTAAGTCCTGAAGGATGAGTAGAAATAAAGGCAAATACTAGGTGGGGCACTGCAGGCAGAGGGGAAACTATGGTGCATGTAAAGGAGTGTGATCCACCCAGGGAACCTCAACTACAGTTACATATAGAGTCCTAGAAAGGGATGGCGGTGGGAGATGAGCACAGAAAGTGTGTCAGGGCCATATGAAAAGCGACAATTTTCATGCTAAGGATTTGGGACTTTTTCTGAAGCCATTAGACAGTCATGGAAAGATTTGAAATAAGGAAGAAAGAGGATAGGCTTTGGTTTGTCTCAGCTGGATTAAGGAGTCAACCTCAAGGCAGGGACAATAGTTATAATTCTATACTCAACCTCCAGGTGTAAATGGTGAGTACCTGTGCTGATGAAATGGTTGGGGAGACGGAGAAGAGGGAACGCACTCGAAAAGGAGTTTGGGAATAGTCTGGGGAGTTTGATCATGGGATAGTTGTAGACAATTTTTTTTCTTTATTTGGGAAAATATTGGTTAGAGAGGAAACTGGGTTTGTGTGAGAAGGCAGTTATGGTGATCCAGGAGAACGAGGTTTGCAGGAACTGGGCTAGTGATTGGGGGGTGGAGGGAATTAGATAGTTTCAGGAGTAATGAAATAGGATGGGCAAGACACATACCTGGCTACCTGTAGAGTCTGACTTCTGGCCCTCCTCCCAGGTGTCCAGCTTAGCCTGAGCTAGGTGAAACGTGAGGTATGAGCTCTCTCCCTAGCAAGAAGACTGGGGTAAGTTAGAGGGTGGGGCAGGGTGGGGGGCAATCTCAGTTTTGTAGAACCAAGTTGAGGGGGTGTTTCTCATGGGGTTGTAGGTACCAGTGGAATCCAGAGCTACACAAGTTGCAGGATGAACAAGATTTTTATGCCATAGTAAAACAACAAATCCCATCACCAAATCATTATCCATGTTTGGGATCGGAGTAGGAAGGCTGGTGTACTTCCTGGGTGAGAGTCCGTAGGTTACAGAATTGTGGTGGTTATTAAATGGAATGAGAGGAAGTTTCTTTCTGATGCTCTCTGGAGTGGAGGATGTGAGGTTGTTGGAAGAGGTCAACAATGTAGGGGTCAACAATGTTTAAACGTCCCGAGATGGGGCTGGCATCACTGTGTTCTCATCCCACCATCTTCTTGAAGCCTCCTCTGATGCTCTCCAGTGCACATTCCTCTTGTCCCAAACTTCCAAAACAGTTTTCTTCTACTTTACCCATCTTCATTCATCCTTTCACTCATTCACTCATTAATTCTACTCTAGTTACTGGGCCTCCATTGTACCGCTAGGCACTGTTGGGCAAAATGAGGGTCCCTGTCCAGGTGGACGTCCATTGATAGTTGCTGAGGAGAACAATAAAGCAAGACAAAGATGGAAGAGGGAAGGCAGCGATCAGGATGGTGTTGTGTCACTGCCCCAAGAGCCTCATGGAGATTAGAGTCCAGGAAACAAAGGATGACTCAGGAGTCCCAGTATTATTGTGGGCACTGAGGGAAATGCAGTAAAGGGCACTTGAAGTTAACCTTCACCTCCTCGTGGTGAGGCTCCGGTCATTGATGGAAGGGAGGAAGGATAGGAGTCTTATCCGGTCCATGGAGCTCATGCAATTACACTTGACCTCTATTCAGAAAAGTATTAAGAAGCTGTGTTAACTGGAACACAAAAAGCCTACGGGATCTCTGAACTCATTGGAAGCAATGAGAGTGGTCTTTTCTCGTCATCATAATTATTAGCATCCTCATCAGTTTTATTAACACCATTAATTAAAAATGTGCACGGTACTTGAGCCAGACACGCCATATTTCAGAATCACTTCTTCAGCTAAAGAAGTATGGGTACCTTGGGACACGTATATTATACACGCATTGCTGTGCTTTTGGAAGAGCAAAACCCCCGACATCAAAGAGTGTCGTTCAAAATGAGAATAAATATTCTATAGAAACCCCACACCATGAAGGTAGTCATAATCAAGAAAGCTGCTTAACCAATGGAATTTAACCAAAAAATATATATACACATACATGTATATATACACATATGTACAATACATATATGCATACACACATATGTATATACATGTATATATACATATACGTATATACACATATATATGTATATATATACATATATATGTGTATATACGTATATGTATATATATGAGAAGGGGAGAAAGAAATCATAGACTCTTGAAACATAGGGAAAGGACAAAAAAATAATAATAATTTGCCAGTGTGGATTCAGCACCATACTGGGGCTGTCTACTGTCTCCTGGCTCCATGCAGATAACTACTGCAATGATCCAACTCACTTTCATCGCCCTGAGCCCAGGATCCTCTCCAAGCAACCTTAGGATGACAATATGTTTTTACGCGTAGACAACCCTGCAGGAGAGAATGCTCTGACCAGCACGCACAGCACTCCAGTGGGCCTGCTGCCAGTTTTAATTTTTCAGTTTAAGCATTAAATTGACATCTGATTTCTCCATCTGTCGCTGACAAGTTTGGTCGCTCTGAGTCAATCCTCTTGAGACTGATCACCTTTGCATATTTTTAAAAATGGAGATTCAATACCCAAAGAGCCCAAAGGAAAACTATAGAACCAGTAGGATTTAGCTGAAGTGGTTTTGAAAGAGAGGCTTCCCTAAAGACACGTTCAAGTCTGTGTACATTTTGGGTTGTCACGACTGGGAAGGTGCTACTGGTAGGAAGTGGATGGAGGCAAGAAATGACGCTAAGCATCCTGCAATGCACAGGACCACACCATCCCCGCAATGAAAGAATCACCTGGTCTGAAATATCAATAATGCCAAGGTTTAGAGAGTCTGAGCTACAACAATGTCATCTTTGGGTTCTGGTATGAGCCACTCTGGGCCATTTTCTCTGAATTCACTTTGAAACTATAATAAAAACAAGAGCTCTTGTATATTCTGATTTGTCGATTTATTTTATCCTCACTGGCATCTCATGGATAGGGAACACTTGCCAGCCCCATTCCTCAGATGTTTCAACCACAGAAGAGACACCGTGATGCTTGTTAAAAAATTCTTGTACAAATTAATAATTGCATTGCGGACTAGAACCCAAGCTTTAGGCTCCCCTCATCTGCCATTTTTCTCTGCAGCCTGGCACCTTCAGACAATAACCCTTGACTTTTTGTTCCAGAGTTATATCTGAATGAGCTATCTAGTTTTCGGTGACTGTACTGTTTAAACAGATTATTATTTGTGAAACACATCAAATGTTTACTGTCAATGCCGTACATCACAAGGAAAAACAAACAAAAAGGGAAACCATTCACTTTATGTCTGAGAATATACTGCGCTCTTTGTGAGCTGAAGTCCTATTTGCATATAATTTGATACCTATCTTGTGGTGCAGAAATGTCAGTCTCTTAGATCAGCAGTGATACAGCTGAGGAATCTGAGCCATCTGCTGAAAAATTCCCTTGTTTTCTTCTTTTACCTCTGATTTATTTAATGTGGAAGAGACAATGCTGCCATTTGGATGGAGGGTGTGGGAGGGAAACGTCAGATATTCAAATCACAGGCAAAGTGTGGGATGTTCTTCTCTAACGCAAAATGCAGATAGCTTATCAGCCTGTGATCTGAAATATAGAGGTGGATTCTTAGTCTCAGTAGCAATTCCTCCTGAATGCATACCATTCATAAAGTTGAACTTTTGGAATCAGTCCTACAGCTAATAATTGTCAGAGCTGGGAATAAAACAAGAGTTCTGTCTACCAGATTTATATAACTACAGAACATTAGAGATGGAATGTTTTTAAAGGATTATCTGGGATATGGAAACGTTCGTAAACATGATCCAAATTATTTTCTGAATGAATGAATGGGTACATTGTAAAGGTTTTGTGAATCCAATGCATGAAGAAATTATCATCCGAAACTGATGTTCAGAGCATGAAACAGAACAAAGAGTCACATCAGAGATGTGATCTCAGAGCTGGTGTGTGGGAGTCCTGGGATTTGGTGAGGCAGGGGAGTGGTACCCAGAGGGTCGAAGTCTAGTTAGAAGGAAAGTTTCGTGGAATAAATATAAAACATGTAGAAAGGGTATAAAGAGGCAACTATGTCAGAGGACTGGAAAACAGGAGAGTTGAGAGAGATGGGCTGAGACCTCAAATGGGGCATGGTGCCATTGGGCATGCTCTCTATGGCATCCAGTATGAGTATCAGGTCTGGGGGCAGAAGATGGATTTCTGAAGAGTCATTTCAAAGAACTATAACGAGCCACACAGGTGGGAAAATTGGTCACTTAGCACTATGAGTACGCTTCAATTCCTTAACAAAGAAGAATAAGAACACATCTTTTTTAGTTTTTATTTATTTATTTAAGTTTTTGTCTTTGGGGGGATAAAAATATACTGATCCATGATACGTTTGCAACAATGATTAGTTACTTATTGTTATCTGTTGTAAATAAAGTACAAGGGATGAGGTTAAGCAGGAAATACTGGGAAGAAAATGCATTTTCAAATTCCATTAAACGTAGTAGGAGCTCAAAAAAGTTTGCTTTATTCTTTCCATATTCTCTTTCATAATTTACATTATAATTATTTGATGCACACCAGTTTTCCCAATGGCTTAGAATTCTTGGGGGCAGGATATGCAGAAGTCCTCAGGACAAGTCTATCACATAGCAGGTTCTCAATACACATAGCGTCTTTCTTTCCACCCTCTCTGCTCGAAGCAAAAATATGTGCAAAATGGGTACCAAAGAAGACAAGGGAATTACGACTAGGGTGATGGTAATCAAATGGCTTTCTTGTTAAATGTTCATTATTCAAGCCCGTGGGCATCTTCTTGGGAGGCTCTGGATACAATTTAGTATCTATTTGAGACTCTCCTCGATGAACACTCCCAGGGTGAAGTCCAGCCAGCAACTGTCTCATTAACATATCCAGCACCACATGCAAATATGTATAACTTCTTTGTGTTGGACTTCAAAGGGGATTTCCCTTACTGGGATGAGCTATATCGAGGGCAACAATCCTTTTAGTGTCATTAGGGTAAATGAGGTAGTAATGGGATTGCAGATTAGAGCAACTTCAATCATGTATTTCACAGTCCCCCAACAGGGTAGCTTTTACAAACAGCCAGCATCCTTAATTGAAATGTAAATGCATGGTAAATTATGAAAAATATATTATGAAAAGTAAAACATGGCCCAAATAAAAGAACAGAAATAAAAGGTTTTACGAAGTTGAGAAAATGAGTCTGAAATGTTAATTGCTTGGCAGGGAATAGCTCACACCGTCAGGGCGTGGGGGCGGGAGTGAAGAAAGGAAAGTCATTCTCCCCACAGTCTGTGCAATTTGTCCATGTCCTTTTCTTCTCTATTCTGGAAAAGGTTCATGCAGATAGAGCCCTGCCAACTTCCTCTCCTGGAGACAGAATTCAAGGAACAGAAAAGGAAGAATTAAAGTAAAAGGAGGATATTGGAGGAGTTGGTGGGGATGCCGCTAAGGCTGCTGGGACATGGTGTCCTTTTTTTATTATCAATCCTTTGGATGAATAAAAGTATTTAGAACTAGAACAGTAGCCAGCAGCACACTTGAAAACTTGATTGACCCAATTTGTTCCCTTCATCATCGACTATAGGCATTGTCTTTGGCCACACATGAGTTAGAAGGGAGTTCACAGTATGTAAAAGATCGCATGACGTCATATCACAGAAGTGATCTTCCAATCCTGTCTCTATCCTCCATACCAGGAGGATGTCCACATAAGGGAAGGGATCGAGTTGGGTTCTGTGTTGGGTAGGATGTGACTGTCTTGGGAATCCCATCGTTTACAGCTTCTGCATTAGGGACAACAGTGTGCTTTGATAAGAAAGTGTATCAGCTTCCTTTGCTACTGTAACAAATTCCTACCAACTTAGTGACTGAAAACAACAAAGATGTGTTATCTTAAAATTCTGGAGGTCATCCGTCCAAAGTCAGTCTGAGTGAGCTAAAGTTAATGTTAATCAACAGGGCTGATTTCTCCTGAAGTCTCTAGAGAGAATTTGTTTCCTTCCCTTCTTTACTTTCTTGAGGCTCCCTGCTTTGTGGGCCCCTTTTCAGATCCCTCCAATCTACTTCCATCATTGTATCTCCTTCTCTCTGACCCTGACCCTCCTGCTTCCCTCTTATAAGGACCTTTCTGACTACCTCGTGCTTACCAGGATAATTCAGGATAGTCTGCAATCTCAACATCCTTAACTTAATCACATCTGCAAAGTTCCTTTTATCATCTAAACTGACATGTTCACAGTCTCCAGGGGTTAGGATATGAACATCATTGGCGTCTTTATTCAGACTACTACAGGAAGCTATTTAGATATTACTCATCAGTGGGACTGATTTTTAGGGAGATGCTGAAGTACCTGTGTTTATGGCAAATAATTGGCTGAGGCAGAGTGAAAGGAAAGGGAAGGCAATTATGCAAATGCACAACCATTCCTAACTTCTCTGAGATCACGGGCCAGGAGCAGATTCTAAAGTTTGCCTCTGAGCCATTGAAACTCCGGACTATCAACAGCAAATACCTGCACAGTTATTAAAATGTATACCAAGAAATAAAAAGATGAGTCAGAACGGTCCCTGCCTTCAAGAAGCTTGAGGCCAAGTGAAGTTAGAGATTAAAGCGATGCTTTCAGTGTCACATAACTAGTGCTAATAAAAGAAATATCCATGTAAAGGAGCATGAGGCCAGATAAACTGTGTCTTCCCATTGAAGGAGAGGCAGAGAAAGATTCATATTAGTGGAAGTGTAAGAGTTTTCCAGCCAGTAATAAAGGGGTAGAATGTTAAAAATTATTTACTGTCTACTCCACAAGCTTCTTTCTAAATATTTTAAAGGATACACATTGCATTTGTTCTCAATTGTACATCCCACCTGAGTAAGTAACAAACAGGTGGTATTGATTAAACAAAGTGTCCAAGGAAATAATCATGGTCTGGTCTGTGTTCTTTGGTGAGTTTGTTGTTTTTCACTCCACATGGTCCAGACAGAGATACCCACTCTTTCTTCATAGATCTTTGTTACTAAATGCAGAACAATTCTAATCCACATGTTTTAAGGCTGGATCACTTGATTTCTACTGAAGTTGTTGCCAGTGTGTAAGATGTTCTGTGATTATAAAAAAATATGATAATTTGGAGGCAGGTGATTGTTGTCTGAGTGTGGAATTGGTTACTTACTGACCATATGATATTGCATATATCACCTCTGCATGAATGATTTCCTTACTGTGATATGGAATTATTTTGAGGAAAGCATAGTACTGTCCTTGGAAATACTGATTTTCACCGACAGTAAACCACAAAACATCCAGCTAATGTTGGTTTTCTTTTATTGTTTTTGTTACAGTAAGTATGTGCTTTTGAGATCAAAGAAAAACAAAACAATGACTGTAAGCAGAATTAGAGAATGCCAGGATTCTGCCAGAATAGAAGTACTACAACCTTAATAATGAGCTTGGAGGTATCTGTTCCTATAGAGATTGATACCCAGCAGGACCTTCTGGGGCTCCTGGGTGCAAAAGCCTTCCCCTGTCCTCCATTTCTTGATTACAGGAAATAGGCTTCCTTCAGCCTCCATGATCTTCCCTGAGTTCCTACAGGCAGGTTCAAAGAGTTGCTACTTAGGGAAGGGAGGGGATGCAGAGACAAGGGAGGAGCAGTTAAAAGAAACAATAGTGCAGCCTTGGGGCAGGGTCCTGGTTCCCCCTCAAGGGATACACATAACAACATCTTTGAGCTGTTTTGCAGACACTGAAACCCTCACCAGGTGGGAGAAGGTAACTGTGCGCTGCCCACAAGCACGCAGACCCCAGACCACGTGGAACCGGAAGGCTGATGATGCCGCCTCCCACTACCTCCCCACCAACAAATCAGAAGAGTGTCCACGAGCTGATCACGCCCTCTTTGAGCCTAACACTCCTCCCTACTCCCTCCAGGTGGGGACGCAACATTTTGAGGGCATTAGCCTGCTATGGCCCCCTTTGCCTGGCAAAGCAATAAAGCTATCCTTTTCTACTTCACCCAAAACTCTGTCTCTAAGAGTTAATTCAGTGTCAGGGTACAGAGGCTGGATCCGGCTTCAAGACGGGAGTAGGACCAAGGATCAGAGACCAGAATCAAATGGTGTTTCTGGAGTGAGGACCTTTTGTACATATGAGAGTCTCAGGAAAGATCATTTTTCTTGAGTAAATGGATTATGGTTATGGTACATGCGCGTGCGCGCGCGCGCGTGTGTGTGTGTGTGTGTGTGTGTGTGTGTGTGTGTGTGTGAAGGGTGGAAAGAGAAGTGGGTTAGGGAGTAATTTCTTATTTCCAAGAAACATGGGAGATCTTAGTACCGCCAGGCCCACACTAGTTTAGGACTGTGCTGATGTATGGGCTGGGTACAATGGTTGGGAAATTGATCATTGACTATGAATATACAGTCATAAATATAACCCTCTGAAAATTAACAGAAAGAGTTAGGTCAAACCCCAAATGGGCTGCCAAACCATGGAGGAGGGAGATCACATTGACATTTAGGGTGCTTACGGCTAATCCAGCAGGAAGGGGTAGAATGTGTGCTTTCTCTGCGAGTGTCTAACCCATCAGGATGGGGCCACAGCCACATGCGGGGAGCAAGCTGGAGAGGAGGTCAGGTAACTTCGCACCTGAGCTGCAGTGTCCTTTGTCAGCTTTTGCCAACAGCCAGCTTGGAACATCCATCTTATGTCTGTTTCCATGCAAAAGTATAACAACTGACATCTGACCACACTGCGATAATTAGGAGTTCCAGTTCTTCCCCACAACTACTAAGTTTTCAACAGAGAGTCAATTACCAAAAAGGAGTGAGTTTGTTGTTGCTTTCAGGCAATCTGCAGATTCAAGATAACTGACATTCCTTGACCCTAGTGAGAAATCAACCCTCCGGCATGATTCAGGTTACAATGTTGTCCCTTTTGCAGGTTCTCTTTGGTCTCCTTTACCTTAGTAATGGCCATACATGTAATTTAGTTCCCAGATCCTATTGCTAAGTGGTTACAATGTGAACACTTATTCAGCAACTCATGATTATTGTGGCTGTACGATCTAGCAGTTACCTATTCCTGAGTAACAGACCATCCCAAAACACTGTAGCTTTAAGCAACTGTTTTCTTTGTATATGACTGTGTGGTCAGTCATTTGGGCTGGGATCTCCTGGCTGACTCTTCTGATCATCTTGCCTGTGGTCACCACACGGGCTGCATCCCCGGGTGGCTCAACTTGCTGGTTTAAGATGACCTCACTTAAGCCTCTGTCATTTGGTGCTAGCTGTTAACTGGCCTTTCTCCCATCACTAAGTTCATCATCCCAAGCTAAATGATTGAATTAAGGAAGCAAGAGAGTGTGAGTGGAAGCTGCAAGAAATTCCCTAGGCTTAGGGAATCCTACGATGTCATTTCTTCCACCTTGGCCCACCAAGCATTATCACATGGTCTGGAAGAGCCAATGGCAAATTTCCACACAAGTGATACTGGAATGACCTGCATAAATGAAGAGGAAATTACAAATGGTTCATATGTTTTGAGCACATACTATATACATGAGACACAATTCTAAGATTGACATGCATTATCTCAGTTAATTCTCAGAATAACCCTAGGAAGTAGGTATTTTAATTTATTCTTACTTAACAGATGAAGAAATCGAGGCACAAAGAAATTAAAGTATCTCTCCTGAGGTCACACACTCTGTAGATGAAAAAGCTAAGCTTTGATTCCAAGTCATCAAACTTCGGAGTCATCTCTTAAAGCATTTTGTAAGGATGATAAGGATTCAGTAGACAGTTGGGGAAGCTGCAAAAAGTTATACATTCCAGTAAGAGGGAGCAGCCTATTCGGACTGTCAGGGGTCAAGAGGCAAGGCATGGAGAGGGGGCACTTAAGGAAAATGGAGATAAGAGGAAACAGATGGAGAGAGGTATGGAAATACAGATCCTGGTTAGAACTGGAAGGACCATAGATACCACAAGGAATTTCAAAAAAAAATTAAGCAGATAAAGGAGAAGGGTCCATATTTAGCCACTATGGTGATTTTCCAGCATCTGGGTATTTGCCATTCAGTCTCACGCTCTGGACGCTGTAGTTACAGCATCCTTTGCCTTAGAGGCTTGACTGGACTAGGCTATGCTGTGATCCACTGTTGTGATTTGTATGTTTTTTTGAGATTTCATTGTGTTCTCCACTGATAAAGATTACTTAAAGTTACCCTTTTGCGGCAACAGCGGTCTCCTTATTGAAAGCCTGCTCATGTCTTGCTTGCATTATCTCATTCACAAATAGCTTTTCTTGGAGCAAATTTTTCAAATCAGAAATTTAACGTTTAGAAAATTTAACATTTAGAAAAATGTCACAGGTCATGAGTTGGAAATGGTATTGAAACATCCATTAGGCATCTGAACACATTGCTCTCTCAGGTTTAAAAAAAAAAAAAAAAAAAAAAACAGTCAAGAAACAAATCAAAAAGCTGGTGATGACTGAGTAGGCAGGAGCCCAGCCAGGATGTGACCTATTTTAAGCATTCGAAAATCAATAGAAGAATAGCCTCCTTAATCAAAAGTGTTCAATTTCCCAGGGAGAGAAAAGGCATACAAGGGTAAAAATTACCCACCAAGTATCTGTTAGTGCAAGGCTGTCCTAGTTTGAAAGTACTGAATACAGACGTAATTTAAAATGTATTTGTAGTCATGCTTTTCAGAACAGTAGCCTGATCTTTGGAATGGCCCCTTTCTGCAATTTCCAAGCTATAGGAACCCTGCTTCAGTTTCTGTCTCCTTTCCTAATATGTGGCTCTAAATTCAAAGATGACTATATAAAGAATTAGAGGAAGCTCTGTACCCATAGTGCTCAAAGCGGGCTCTGCTTGATGATGATCCAGGTCACAACAACTGTCTTGGGCAAATTATATGTTTTACAAAACCCTCCTTTGAGTCAGAAAGTTATGAAGCAATAATTGTCCCTGGCAAAGGATGGACAGAGGGCACAAGAAGAAAGGAGAAGCATCCATTAAGCTGATGGGTCATTTATCAAACCAGCAGAGAGGGTGTATTATCAGAGAAGCCTCCAGCTTTGGAGTTGGCAAAGGTCTAGAAAATAAGGCTCTGTCCAGCTTGCCACCTGGATGTATGATCTGGACACACCGTCAAGATGATACTCAGAGGTTGGGGAAGATTGAGCTGCATCTACTCAGCTCCTGGTGGGAGGCACAGCCAAGCCCTAAAAAAATGAGATGTGGGGTAGGGGGGATGAAGCTAGGATGGTTGAGTAATGAAAATATGGCATCTACAAGCCAACGTCAGGGCTGAAGGAAAGGAGTAAGGAGAAACGTCCCAAAGGGACTGAAAATGTGTTTCATGGGCACAAACCACCATGCATTCTTCTGCTTTAAAAAGTTTCCAGGGCTTCCCTGGTGGTGCAGTGGTTGAGAGTCCGCCTGCCGTTGCAGGGGACGTGGGTTCATGCCCTGGTCCGGGAAGATCCCACATGCCGCGGAGCGGCTGGGCCCGTGAGCCATGGCCGCTGAGCCTGTGCGTCGGGAGCCTGTGCTCCGCAACGGGAGAGGCCACAACAGTGAGAGGCCCGCGTACCGCAAAAAAAAAAAAAAGTTTCCAGCTATTGTCTCTTTGAATACATTTTCCCCACATCTTCACTAGCATTTTCACCCTATATTAAGTCATGTGTATTAGACGTATACTGAAGGTCATGCTTCTCTCCTGTGCTTTTACTTCTTCTTTTTCATATTTTCTATCATGTATATATATATATATATATATATATATTCTATTATGCATACAAATATATCTATATATGGCCTATAATATATTTATAAATATATCTATATAGATCTCTCTCATACACCTGCTATATATATATTATATATACTAATACCATAAAATATACTAATTAGTATATATATACTGTTATAAATACTAATACCATAATAAAGTATACCATAAAATATACTAATATTATATATACTAATACCATAAAATATACTAACATATCACACATACTAATACCATAAAATATATAGTATACTATAGTATATATAGTATTATATATTTATAAGAGTATATATAGTATAGTATATATATTATATAATAGTATATATATTATATAATAGTATATATAACTATTTATAATAGCATATATAACATAGAACATATATGCTTTATATATAAGATAATATTATAAATATTGTTACATATATATATATACTTATATATTATATCATATATTTTTTAATATATACTTAAATATTTTGGGGATTTCTCAGTTTTAAATTCTAATTCGTTATTTTTTTCCTGAAATAAGTTTAATATGTTATCAGTGCTAACTGTGGATATTATTATACTGATTTACTGCAGTGGCTTTATTTTTTGATTCCTACATTTTCATTTGGTTCTTTTTTATCTGTCTGCTACTTTTTTCTCATTTACTTAACATGGTTTTCTTTGAAAATTTTCTCTTCACTTCTATCTCTTTTAGAATTATAAATGTACTTATTTTAAAGTCCTTTTAGATTTGCCTCACAAGTTCTGCCGCCAGCGTGAGTTGTTTCCATGTGTGTTTTCTATGGTAGTTCACATGCTTTGATCTTTTTTTTTTTTTTTAGCAACTGCCTGGGAGTTCCTTTTTTCCACCGTGCCTTCCTTCTTTCTAGTGCTTTTGCACTTAACACATAGTCCTGCATTTTGCATTGTGGCGGGGAGTTGTGTTGTTGGTATGCCTTGGGGATTGATATTCTGCTCAGGCACGTTTCGAATGAAGTTCGTGTTTACAGGGTTGCTTCTCTTTATTGCCTAAGACACAAAAAAAGTGGTATTGAAGCTGTTGGATGAAATTATTTCAGATCCAGTTCACTAAAGTGAACGTGGTCCAAGATCCTCACTTCAGGCAGAGCTGACCCAGGTTTCTTTCCACTGGATCATGTTTGGATTCTTTTCCATCAAAGGCTCTGAAGGCTTGACCCCACTGTGAGTACCAAGTCTCCCACTTCGGAGGGCTGCAGGGTTCCACTTTCCCCTCCTCCACTCACCCCTAGGGTTCCTCTCTGCTGTTAACACACACAGATTGTCTTCTGGTTTCTGAGAAGTGCTACATATCTTTAATTAGTTAAAGAAAAAAATGACATAATTTTGCAATAAAACACAGAGAAGTGGATTATGAATTCTGTCTGTATCTTGACTAGAAGTCTTCATTCCATTTTTACCCTTCCACATTGAAATCTCTTACCTCCGCTAAATCTGTCCAACTTGGACTTCCCTCCGGGTTTTAAGGTTAAACACAGCAACTTTCTTCTTCCCCAGCTTTGTGGCCATGTGTAAGTTATTTTATTTCTCAGAGTCTCTGTTTACTTTTGGAAGCCAGGGACTGATAGTATTTTGCATTGTTGTCAGGATTTGGAAAAAAAGTATATCAAGTGCCGAGTAATGTTAAGTGCCTAGTAGATGCTGTTTATAATTATAATGTGAATGTTTACCATGTGTGTAAAAGAGTTAAATGAGATCAATTGTTCATGCTTGCAGATATTTTATAAGAGGATTCTGTAATATATAATTCTATATAAGCTATGGAAGAGCTCTGTAAGCTGGAAAATCCAATTTCCATGCCAAGGAAGTGTTTATGGGTTGAACTGTGCCCCCCAGAAAGATATGTTGAAGCCCTGACCCTCAGTCACTCAGAATGGGATCTTAGTTAGGAATAGGGTCTTTACAGGTATAATCAAGTTAGAATGAGGTCATGAGCATGGACCTAAACCCAGTATGACTGGTGTCCTTATAAGAGGAACTTTGGACACAGAAACAGACATGCCCAGAAGGGATGATGGAGAGGAGGTGGCTATGTGACCACTGAGTCAGGATTGGACTGACACATCTACAAGCCAAGGAACACCTGAGGTCACTTGAGGTCACTAGGAGAGAGCCCAGGAGCAGGTTCTTCAGAGAGAGCACAGCCCTGCCAACGCTTTGATTTCTGCACTCCAGAATTGTGAAATAATAAATTTCTGTTGTTCTAAGTTAGGCAGTCTGTGACACTTTGTTATGGCAGCCCTAGGGAACTTACCCAGAAGCTTATGATTATAGTTATCGTTATTACAACTAGATGGTGCTTGCCATTTTTGCCATATTCCCGTAGTCTACGTAGTTCATTCATAATATGCTCCCAGGATACTTGCACAGGCCCTTTTTCTATAGTCCTGGAATGCTCTTCTTTCATTCTGTCTATCGCTAATATATTTTAGGCTTAAAGCAATGCTAAACTCTGATTCTAGACTGCTCTTCCTGGACTTTTAACCCCCTTCTCACAGATGAAGTTAGGTGTTTTCTCCAACCCCTTGTTTCCTAGCTCTGACCACACAGCACTGTGGATTTTAACATTTATGGTCCCTCTAATGAACGTACCATGAGCTCATCAAAGGTAGGGTGACCTTATGGGCCTCTTTTCCCTCTTAGGTGAGTAAAAAGGAGGAATGAATAAATGTTTCTTGGATTTAAATCCATGTTACCCCCTCTATCCCCAGAGTGTGCCAAATGAAAGCTTGCTATTCTCAGAATGGAAACACAAAATCATCAATCCGTGTTTTAAATGCCGTAGCTCATCTGGAGCCAGGGAGAAAGAGAAACTTTATGACACTTTTTTTTTTTTTTAAGAAATAAATATTTGGACTTTAGCCTGATATGTAGGGTGGGTGTCCAGACAGTGTTCACTGGTATATAACTTCTTAAAATATGGAAATACTTTTATGTTGCTGGGGAAATAGTCACTGTCTCTAGATCCTTAGCTGACCCCGATTCTACTCTCTAAGCACTGCCCTCCTGACTCCTTCCAGGAGCCAACCTTCTCCCGGTCTAAGGCCAGCGTCTCTGTGCTTTGACTTGGGCTCATGCTTAACAGATTGCGAGCTCTATTCAGCAGAAGCCCTGTCTTTATGTTTCTTCCCATTTGGGGGCCCGGAGAGGAAAAGGGCTTTCTATTGTTTTCTGTGATTGCTCTAACCTAACGGAACGGATGCATGGCCGTCATTAGCTGCAGATTTATCACAAGTCAGGCACCGCTTTCTCAGAGGTAGATGCTCATTTGACAGAGACCTGCCGGTCCCAGGTCGGGATCTAATTGCACTTTCCCAGACCCTACAGGTCTCATTTGTCTCTGAGCAGGTTGTCACCACTGACAGACAGAGGCAGCTCTTTCTGTAGGAGTGAGCTTTTAGCAACCTTGCCCAAGACCAATCATTCCCATCAACCTGATTTCTGCTGCTTTCTCGGCTTTTACTCGTTTCCCAAAGTGCTGCTTTCAGATGCAGGCATTCCCAACCTCCAGAGCCCCAATTCCAGGCAAGGCATATGCATTGGAAAAGTAAAAGCTAGCACTGAGAACTTACGATTAAGACAGCGAGCCTAATTAAGTTAATGCTTTTTTTCCCCACATTTTATCTAAACAGAAAACTCAATAAAGGTTCTGTGGCATCTTTAATAGAGATTAAGCGACTACAGACAGTCTCTACCTTATTTGGAGGCTGAGATTTTCTGATGTTGACTGCACAAAGCCACACCACACATGCATGTACTCATGCTTTGGGTGTCATTGCACAGGACTGACCCACAGCCAGATCCCCAGCTGTACAGAGTAAGAGAAGGATGACTATGTCCTTCCTCCCCGAAATTCTCTCCTTCTTGTGAAATCATCGATGCGTTGCCTTCTCACCGGCTGTTTTCTCTACATGTATCTAAACACGTTCCTCTCTCAGGCCAAGTTTGTCTCTGTTTCACAGCCCTTGTATTTATGGTCCCTTCTGGCTTGATGGCTATTCTCTTTCCTCACTGCATTCGCTTTTCTGCTCCAAGTTACCCCATTCAAAAAGCCTTTCTTTATTATTCTAACAAAAGTAGCTCTCCCCTCCTACCATTTACCACTTTGCATATCCTTATATGGCAAAATATTATTTGTTTATTCTCATTGCCTCCACTTCACAGGGAAACATTTCGCACTTACCAACATTCTCCCAGTACCTGGAAGAGTGCTTGGAATGTAGTAGGTTTTCAAATGTGTTTATTAAACAAATGAATGGCGTTGATTTCTTATAAAGACTAACTCTTGCTACAATAGAAAGGCAATAAACATTTATTACTCAGTCGGCTATTTGGCACCTATAAACGGTCACATTTCTTTACTAAGCACATAAAACACCTAATTAGTTTGTTTCCATTCCTATTATAGCCTTTATACCAGTCCTCTCCAAACCTCTCTAGAAAGACCCCACACACACACCATATCCAGTCTCTGTCCATGGATATAGTTCTCATATTTCAGGGCTGAATTCCAGTGTTACCCCTTATGGGAGGTCTTCTCTTTACTCCATCCTTCCAATGGGCAACTTTGAAGGTATGTATGGGCCAGAAAACATCCTCCTCTTCTGTTAATCTTGGAATTGCCCCAATCTACAGGATGGGTCCCTGGCTGTTGCAGACAATGGGTCAGATTTGGGCACCTGGTCCAAGATATGCTCTTCAGGTTCTTCTTCTGAAGAATTCATCAGGGAGAAGCAGAGAGAGTCAAGCAGATCTTGGAAGGTAGCTGGAATGAAAACATATAATCTAAAGAAAAATAGGGTAGCTTTCCATCCAAGACTGAGGAGCAAACATCTCCAGCTACTCTTCAGAGAGACAAGAATAAAGCAGAGATGAAGAAAGAGACAAAGACCCAAGACAGAGAAGGAAAGCTGAAGCCTGCCGGTCCAGGCTGGCATTTTCCCTACGAAAATCCTTATCTTTAAACAAGTGGATAGCAAAATGAAATGCTTCCCGACTTACTCTGAGCCCAAGGCAGGAGGAAACCACATACTGGATACCAAAAGAAATGGTAGCAGCCCACCCTTGAGAATTAACAAAGTGAAACTTAGCCTCAAACTGGGCATCTGACTCTTGAACACTGTAACTACAGTCATGGATAATAGGATCAAGAGATTAAGAATAGGAAGAAAATGCTAAAAGAAGATTATTTTGAAAGAAGTTCCCGCTCCCTTTTTTTCTCCTCAGGAGGAAGAGTGCTTGGCCCTGCCTCTTACCTTGGGCCAACTGAGCTACGTATCACCAGGACCGATGAAAAACTTAAAATATGTGTCCTTAAAATATGTCGGAGGGATGGAGTAGACCGCTGTTTGACTCTTTGGCAAATCTGAGGGACAAGAGCCGGCTGACTTGCTATATTCCTGAAGGTGTGGAGGAGATCACTAGACTGGGATCAGATTTCCTGTTAGGATTTTGTTCAGGCAAAAATGTGGGGCACTAGTGTGAGAATGCCAGTGTGAGGATGTCTTAGATTCTATCCAACAGGATCAAGAAGAAGGGTCGGCAGAGGAGACTCTGGGGTCTGACCACAAGACTTCTAGGGGTTGGGGAGGGGGTGAACATCACCACCAAGATGGAATGCACTTTCCCCAGTTCAAGGAACTTCAAGTGAGAGACCATATGTGACGTGATGGGCATGGGAGAGTATCCCGCATCACCCATGATAGCATGGAATCAGATGAAGAGCTCGTGTTGGAGAGCTGCCAGACCTAAGGGGTAAGAAGCCAGCCAGTGATGGTGCCAGTCAGGTGAGATATGTCCTGCTCCCTTTACCTCTCCTCAGAACCTCTGTGATAACCCACAATATGGTTTAGAAACAGCAGGACGAGGTGGAAGAGGTGCCGCGTGAGAGAGAGAGAGATTTCCAACTGTACCCTCCATCCCTAGAGGGCAGGCAGCCTCCCTGGCCCAGATCCTGACTGTGGGAGGGAAACCACAGTCCTGTTTATTACATTATCCAGCTACACTGAATAATCTGCTCTCCACTTCTGCTTTAAAAACGCTCAATGTGGTTTCTGTTTCCTGTAACCCAAAGAGCTTTAAGTAATGTGTCTGCTAAGCCCTCTTCAAGCACGTGTAGCTCTATTAAAAATGCTTGATATAGTCTTTTCATATTATAATCCAGTTATCAGGAATGATGATCTAGTTCTAGACACTAGAACTCGTGAACTGCCTACTCACAGGATCCATCTCAGAGCCTGTGTGGGTTAGAGGGGAAAAAAAATACTGTTTATTAAACATCTATGATCAGTCACAGGACTCATGATGTCTGCCTCTTCCTGAGCGCTGGCTACCCACCAGGCAACCTGTGTTTGATGAGCACTTTACAAGGGTTTTGTTTGTGTCTTGGGACAGCATGAAAGGTGGGTACTAGTATTCTTATTTGCTATTCAAATGAGGAGCATAACTAATTGACTAATACCTATTAACAGTGCCTGCCTCAGGTAGGATTATTACAAAGTGCTTGGCGATCCAAGAATTCTTCCCCAGATATTCCTAACTCCAAAGCCTGCATTCTTTCCACTGCTCAGAGGAGAGCCACCTGGTACCCAGGGATGTATGTTGAAATGAGGGGAGGAGAACCTGGAGACTAAACTTGACGGCTTCCTCTTTGTTTTGTAGATGATGCTAATAGACGCTCCAAACTAAAGCAGCAGATCTTTCATCTTTCTTTCCACACAGCCAACCACCAATCCGTCTCTGGATCAATTCTGCCTTCTTGCTTGAATATCATTTATCTTCGCCATTTTCTGTGGAGTAATTATTATGATTTGTCTTCTCAAAAAAGCTATTAATGCCAGACTGTAGCAAGAAAAATAATGAGGTAGAAACATTTCAAAGCAATGTCACAACTGATTATAGTTCTAATTGCGCTTGTTCCCAAGTTAAGTACGACACTGCACATTACTGGGTAGAAACCAACCATAAATTATTGTACTTATGGCATGCAGTGCAGCACAGAATCGCATGCCAAATTCTTATGACAGACATAAAAGAATTATTCAGAAATACTTCTCTCTTTGGTGCCAAATTTAGTGATAATTTATAGCTGTTTGAATTTCCACACCTGCTGCAAATTCCTTCAAGTCCTCAAGTTTTACTGATTCCCCAGTGGTGGAATTTGACGAGTCTTTTTCTTTTTTTAACCTGTGGGGAAATTGTGACTCCTTTGCTGTATCCTTCAGTACAAGAATCTAGAAATTCAGCCCTTGGCATGACCTGACTATGGCTGGACCCAAACACATCCTGTTATGTGTTTGGTCCTTGACTATGGCTGGACCAAACCACATCCTGGCAGGCAGCTGAGGTAGCTGGTACGAAGGCCAGGTTCCTCCATCTATTATGATAAAGGGCAGTTTAAAGAAAAAACACGGATGTGCAAGGAGAAATTGGAGATCTCATCTGCAGGTGGGTTGACGTATAACAAACATTCTTATAGCGATAGATTTAGTTAAAAAATTAATAAAGCCATTCGTCCATGAACTCAGTTATTTGGATCCTTGTTTTCTTATCTATGGCCTTGCAGTGCAGTACTGACCGGAATGCCAAGCAAGATGCCCCATCCTGCCACTCCAGGAGATGGGGTGATGATCCAAGATGGAACAGTCAGGGTGTCCTTGGAATTTGCATCCTGATTTGGGTAACACAAAGAGGATGATTAAGATTAATGCATCCAAGTCATGGTGACGTGAATCAAAAGTTTCTTAACCTCTGCTATGGCAAGCCTTAGAGCTATCAACATGTCCATAGCCCTTACCATTTGTCAGATACTATTTGATATGCCGTACGTATGCTAACTCATTGAATCCTTATTTCATGTAATCATTTTTGAGGTCTGCCTTCAGTTTTTGAACTAACCCTTCTCCTCCCAGTAATGCCCACATGAACTTTTCTTTTTCCTTACGTTTGTCAGGGTGGGTCTTTGTTGCTAACACCTAAAGATTCCTGCTTCAAAGCAAAAGAAACAAACTGGTAAATTAAATAATAGAAAGTGATTAACAACAGTTAGTGTGCCTTTCCTTATTCCTACCATTTAAACAACCATGAAACATAGACATAAAAAATAGAAGGAAAATGAGATGCAAAAATAGGAGAATCGTAGATTTGTAGAGCTGGCCAAGGATTCAAAGCCTGCCTGAGCACACTCCACATTTTACACCAGGGTCGGGTCCAGGTAGTGGAATTGAGCTCACCACGGTCACTACGGTTTTCCAGTGGGTGCAGTGGATCCGCATGGGGTGTAGAGTGTAGATGAGAATTAGTTATAGTTGGTGCTCCTTCAACTGGGTGAAGCTTGAGCTAGTTTGATTAATTCTGCTCAAATGGGCTTGGGGGATGGAACTTGCTTAATGTAATAAATTAATGCTCTGGGACTAATTTATGAGTTGATTTTTGGTAACTCACTTCATCCTGCACTTCAGTCCCTTCACCTTCTGCAAAATGGAAGTATTTGGTGTGATTGCCTCCGAGGTCTCAACTTCTAACGTCTAATATTAAGATTTTATGATAATTATTTCAAGAAGCAGCAGGTACATTAAAGAAGTAGGAACCAAGGTAATTTACTAAGGATCTGGCAAATTATGTAGCATCTTGAATTTTACAAATCCCTCCTACATCAACCTCACTATCAGATCCATATTACCCTTGTGGGTTTTATCCTTGCCCTTTTAAAGGGATATGGAGTGAATTTAATAAGAGCCCACGATGTGCTGAGAGCTATGTGCTATCCAATCAACACAGCTCTATTAGGCTCCCATCTTAGCTCGGTCGGTTAACAGCTTTGCTATTACTTGCCCTTTGGGGGTTGCAATAAGTGGGGTGATCGTACACATGTCGAAGAGTTGTTGAGAGGATACAAAAGATGCATGAGTTCATCTAGCACAGAATCTGTCTCATTTATTCACTCTGTCAATAAATGTGTATTATCTTTATCCTTAAACAAGGTGATTGCTGTCTATGAAATCATAGACCTTCGTAAGTTTTCAGGGTTTGTATATTTTCTTTTAAATATACAGCATCTAAGGAAAAAAAAGGAGGTCTGGGGAAGAAGAGTGTGGAAGGGCATATAGGAGAGGGCACAGGGCTTGTGGACCCTTATCTTTCACACTGAGCCCACAGGGAGCATATGCCACAGAAGAGGCACCAAAACAACTAGTGGGTACGAGAAGTTGGCCACCTTTGCCCTTAGCAACGCCGGTCCTTGTGTAGGGGGGCCATAAAAGAGTAGCCATGGTGTCAGGAATGAACACTATGCATGGACCCATCAGCACGGGTGTCCCCTTGCTATGGCTGATCTACCTACAGTTACTGCTAAATTTGTTGATTTGTCAGAATGAGAGACCAATGCTGATCCCAAGATATGGTAAAATCACTACAAAAGATCAATAAGCCACTTGGTAGCAAGCTGATTATATAGGTCTTATAGACCATGGTGGAGAGTTTTACTTTAATATTGAGTAAGATAGAAAGCTTTGGAGGTTTTGAGCAGAGAAGTGTAATAATCTAACATAGGTTTTACAAGATTTGTTAAAGATAGATGATAAGGAATACGTTTGAATAAAGGAAAACAGTGAAAAGGTTATTGAAACAATTTTGGTAGACTTTTGGACTAGGATTTTTGTAGTGGAACTAATGAGAAAGGCTCATCTTCTGGATATATTTTTAAGGGAAAGAGTATGTGTTGATGGGTTAGGGATGCAGTCTGAGAGTGAGAGAGGAATTCAGAGTGAATTTTTTAATTTGATGCCATAGAAGAATGGAACTTCCATCATCTCATTTAGGAATCTAAAGGAGAGTCAGCTTTGGGGGGATAAATATAGGAGTTCAGTTTTGGGTCTATTAAGTATGTAATGCCTGCTAGACAGTCTTGGAGATGGTGATGGTCAGTTGGATATACAGTCTGGAGTTCAGGTCAAGGTCTAAGCTGAGGGTATAATCTTGGAGAACAACGGCACAGAGAAGGTATTCAAAACAATGATGTTGGATCATGTCATTGGGAGTGATAATATAATTTTTGAAATACCAAGGAACAAGACCAAACACTGAGACTTGTCAAACTCTAATATTTTGTTTATGAAATAAGAAGAAACTAAGAAAAGATAGAAAGAGTGAGGTAGAAGGTAAGTCATGTGAGTTTGGTGTTGGGGAAGCTAGATAAAGTGTTTTAAAGAGGAAAAGTCAACTCTATCAGATATTGCTGACAGGTCAAGTAACATGAGGACTGAACTTTTAACCACTGGGTTTAACAAAGGGACAATTTGGGGGGAAATATAGACAAGAGGTTGGCAGAGAGAAGGCAAAAAGCCTGATCAGGGTGGGTTTAAGATAGAGTAAGAGAAGATGGAGTCTTGATGTAAAGAGGATCAATGATGGGGGTTTAGCTGAAGGTTGATATGGAGCGAGGAGTTTTTACTTTAGGACAGGTGAGGATAAAACATGCTTTTTGGTGATAGAAATGAGTAGAAATGGAAAAGATGGGCATGAGAGGTAGAAGATAATTGCTTGAGCAAAGCCCTTGAGTATGGGAGATAATGAGACACATTTTTGTTTCCTTTATAAAACGTATAAAATTAGAGAACAGTCTCTTATGGCATAATTCATTTTCCAACGTTGGCCACGACATATCTCCCATCCTGCAAGATTTTCTGCAATGTTTTCTTGCAACACCCCATCCTGAGATGAAGCCCATCGTGGTGGGTTCTGAGTCTGCTTTGACCAACAAAATGCAGCGGAAGTTACACAGTGCAAGTTGCAGGCATAGCCCCTAATTGGACTGGCAGTGCCGATGTCCTGCCTCTCGGGACAGTTGTTCTTGGGAAGTTCCAGCTCAGAACCCAGACTCCATCATTTGAGAAGCTCAAGCATCATGTCTAAGCAACCTTTCAACAGCACCAGCTTAGCTGCCAGCCAACAGCCAGCACCAACGGCCGGCACGTAAGTGAGTCATGCGCAGGTCAGGCCCCTGAGCCCTCAGAAGACTCAGCTGCTCTCTGAGTGGAATGGCAGGAAATGTCCCAAGTGAACAAAATTCACCAGAGTCCAGACAGCTCACAGAGTCGTGAGAAAGACAAATGTCAATTATGATTGTAAGCCACGAGCTTTGGGTGTGTTTTGCTATACATCAATCGATGACCATAACAGAAATTAGCACCAGAAGTGAAGATGGCTGCTGTTACAACAGAAACAAGCAACAGGTGGAACTGGACCTGGGGCTGTGCTGAAGAGCCTTAAAGAGACTGCTAGCGGTTTTTTTTTTTTTTTTTTTTCGGTACGTGGGCCTCTCACTGTTGTGGCCTCTCCCGTTGCGGAGCACAGGCTCCGGACGCGCAGGCTCAGCGGCCATGGCTCACGGGCCCAGCCGCTCCGCGGCATGTGGGATCTTCCCGGACCGGGGCACGAACCCGCGTCCCCTGCGTCGGCAGGCGGACTCTCAACCACTGCGCCACCAGGGAAGCCCATGCTAGTGGGTTTTGGAAGGACAGTGAGCAAATCATTATAGGAGGCTGGAGAAACACAATACAGCTGTCCTGTCCTTACATATCCACAGGGGATTTGTTCCAGGACTGGCCCAGGATCCTCAAATCCACAGATGTTCAAGTCCAATATTCAGCCCTCAGTATCCGTGGTCTGCATCCACGGATTCAACTGGGGGAGGATCAATTAGTTCTATATCTACTGAAAAGAAATCCACGTATAAGTGACTTGTGCAATCTAAATCTGTATTGTTCAAGGGTCAACTGTATATGTTAATGGAAAGTTGACAAAAATCTGTCACTAACGGTAACAGGAAAAATGCAATGTACAAATAGTAATCTGATGTGTTTGGCTAAAGAGATTACTGTGCAGAATGGTGGAAGTACCAAATTCTTTCTTTTAGCCACATATGATAATGTGTGAATAGAGATGTGCCCAAAACATAACTGTTCAGTTTTCCAAAGCAATAAGAAGAAATAGAAAGAGCCCAGTATATTCTGGGTTCAAAAATAAAATTGTTTCTCCTAATCAACCTTTCCAGGCAGCAAAATACTGGAATAAAAAAGAAAGAAAAAAAATAGTCATCGCGGCAGAGATCATCTCAGTGTATGGCTGTATAAACCTTTGTCAAGATTTCAGAAAAAATTATGGAAACATTTAATAGTGCCACTGAACTATACAAAAATGGCTTCTTACAAAGTTAATGGTATTTTTCTGTAGTATCCTGATTCTGATTTCAAGCCAAGGGGAGAATTATCTCAAAAAGAGCTGTTTGTGTGACTCTTTTCTAATAGACTAACCCTTAATAAAATGCATTACAAACACATAAGGTGCATGAGAGATTGATTTAAATAGTTATTGCTGTTGTTATTGTTTTATCAGAAATCCTGTCTGCTTGGACAAAAATGGACAAAAATAGTGCTAAGTGGACAGGATCCTCTCAAAAATGGACTGCAGGTACCTTCTGGGCAAGGAAAAGGCTGAAGAAGCTGTAAACACAGGCTACTTCTTGTGGGAAATGGACGGATGACTCAGACAGAGACCAAGAGCCACGGAGAAGAAAAATCCCAGGCATCAGGGCTGGTCTCAAATCAAAACACTGGCAACCAGGGCTCAGTTGAATTTCAGAATCACTGTAGACTAGTAATTACTTGTGCCCCCTGATTTTTGTCCTTTTAACAGGAATGTCTATTGAAGTAATTTTTCCGCCTAATGTATGTTTGATGTGTGTGGAGTAGTTTTGTACCTTTAGCTCATAGTTAAAGATATAAATCTTTAACTCAGATGGAGATAAATTGTACTCAAGATGCTGATTCAAAGAATCGCTCCTCAGAAAACCTCCACATCTGGACCTGATTTAGTTGGTGAGACTCTGGCTTTGAGCAGACGCTGTAACGGGGTGAGTTGAGCTCCTGGATTCCTTGCGGGAGTGGTAAGCACCATGGGCGTGTGGGAGATACGTGCGTTGCTGTGGAAGATTGTATTGTCTAAATATGGCCCCAACGATGTCCCCCATCCCACTGACTCTTCTGCGGTATGGTCATGCCGGTCGCCTGTCAAGAGGTGAAGCTTACCTCTCCACTCTATTGAATCTGGCACTATGACTGGCTCTATGACTTCTTTGGCTGATAGAATTATGTGGAAATATCAATACTTTGCCCATGTTAGTCATTGCCTTTATTTGGCCCAGGAGCTTCTACTTTCTTTCTCATGGAATGCTCAGTCTTGGGACGAGATCTCTCCAAACCCAGTCATCATGGACTTGGAGAGATCCTATGGGTTTGGAGAAGCCCAAGCCACGTCGAGAGGTCATGCGTAGACATTGTTTAATGGCTCCATCTGAGTTCTGCAACAACCAGCATCAACTGCTCATCATGTGAATGACACATCTTGGACATCAGCCTAGTTTAAGGCTGCAGGAGACTCATTTCACTGCTACTGTCTTGCTGCAACCACGTGCCGGAATCTTAGTGATTCTGAGTCTGGTCACCAGCTGAGCCCAGTCAACTCAGGAAATTATGAGAAAAAAAATACGAACTCGTTGTTTAAGCCAGTCAGTTTTGGGGCAGTTTGTCACACAGCGATAGTTAGCTGAGAAGTTTCCCTCATTCTATCACAGTGATGGCTAAAGAACTAACAGTGCACAAGCAAGAAATCAATAACTATTCTTTCTTTCCTTTTCAGTTGAGATAAAGTTGAAATAAAACTGAGTATGCTGAAATTATTCACATCTCTCTCTTAGTATCTAGCTGCTGCTTGTGGCCAAGTGAAAATTCCCTCACTCTAGAGATAAAACCAGAAATTAGAATGTAGTTCCCCAACTTTCCTTCAATATGTAATGCCCCATGATTCTGTGATTTAGTTGTGGGATCACCCTCACTTGTGATAGGTTCCTTAATAAGGTTTTCAGAGGGCATGTTCTTAGAGCAACTTTCAGGACACATGGCAAATGTCACAGTCAAGGGCAAAAGAAACACTGAAAGAAAAAGAAATGTAATTTATAACACAAAGGCAACTTTCAGTCCTGTGATATATTGAAATAAATTTAGATGTTTTTGAGTTTTCAGTTTCTTGTTCTAAGTAGCATTTATTTATAGAACATAAAAGTCTACTGAGCCCTGTGTGACAATTCAACCCGAATTTCAAATGAGACAGGTTATCTCCACGTGGAGAGTTCCACATGCCCATCAATGGAGAAGCAACACATCTTCAAGACCACAACACTCAATACACAATCAATTTACCATCCATAAAATTATCAGAGTAGCAAAATTCAATTTCTAAAAGGCAAGAGTCGAAAAAACAGGATTCCTTCAATCTGTAGTTCTTTCTTGGTCAAGCTCAGAAAATAATATCACTCACTGTACATCCACACTCTAAAGCTTCAGCTGATTTGCATCAGGCTCTATGTATAAGGGACTCCTCAGTACTCCCCCAAGCAAACTCCGTGCCCCCCACTTTCCCTGCAATATGGTCTGAAGCTACTACATTACAGAAACCTTCCAGTGAAAAGACGGAAGCTTCCCGCTTGCAGTGAATGACCCCATTTGCAGGTTGCACGTGCAGGTGGGAGTGTTTGGATGCTCTCTAGCAAATGGTGCCACAAGGGGGCAACAGAGGGCCGCGTTCCTGAATCAAGGCAGCCGATCAGGGTCAGTCTGTCCCCATCCCCACCTGTCGCCCTCTGGGATTCCGACTGGAGAAATTACTAGTCTGATCCAGTCCAGAAAGCCTGGAGTTCCTTGTTTCTGTTTCCAGTTAGTCCATTTTCTAAGGGGTTTATCGACTTTTACTTGTGCATTCGTACATTCATTCACTCCATCATTCATCAGACACTTGCTCTCTCTTTTCTGGGCACCGTTCTGAGCACTGAGTGTACAAAACACATTTGACTGTTTCATCAAGTCCTTTCCCTCCTGTGAGTCCTGCCAGCTTAGTGGAGGCATAGTGACTCAGTGGAACTGGCACATACAGAGGACCCAAATCACCTGGGTCCAGCCTTGTGTGAATGCACCATTTACTCGGGTGCAAATCCCCCTAGATTCTCGAAGTTCCTGGACACACCTGTTCCTCACGCCTCCCTGCCATCACACCTGCATTTCCTCCACTCAGAGGCGCTGACGCTGACCGCTGTCAAGTTTCTGAAATCTTCATGAAGTGAGGATGTTGTTTACCTCACTCTTTCACTTAGCGTAACAGCTCGATCCATGCCTTTAATCGGCAGGCATTTATTCCGTACCTTTTGTGTGCCTGATACAGGCCGTGGTGATGCAGCGGCGACAAGGCAGACAGAGGACCCGCCCTGATGGTAATCTTGTTCTAGGATGTGGGGGGGAATCAGCAAGTACAGTAAGTATGTAAGTTGTCACATGGTGACTTGTGCTATGGACAGGGAATAAAGTTAAGCCAGTCAGAGGGAAGGAAAATCATTACTATTATTGTTATCACTGTAATATAACTTTGGGAGGTTATCTACATAATCAATTGTGATCAATAGAAGCGGAAGATGCGGGCTGCCCTGTTAACCCTAAAAATCACAGAGTGGCTGTGGAATTCTCCCCAAACCAGAGAACAGCATGCAGGTGGGTGGGTGGTGTGGACAGAGAATTTGAACTTGACCTTGAAACAATGAGTAGGAATTAGCTATGCAGGAAAAGAAGTGGGGCCTGGGGTCTGAGCCGAAAGAACAGCAGGTGGGATGGCAGGGAGGGGAGGCTAGTGCGTGTGCAGAGCTGTGAGCAGTGGCTGTGATCAGCTGTGTGGTGGATGAGCCCTTAGGGAGAGGGAGTGCCTAGTCTCACTATATTTGGGCTCCCAGTGCCCGCTGGCCCTGTGCTGGGCGAGTTACACACATCAACGCAATGGAAGGCTCATCCGTGCTTAGTAAAGTAGGTGAATGGATAAAGGAGATGAGGTACATATACACAATGGAATATTACTCAACCACAAAAAGGAGCGAAATTGGGTCATTTGTAAAGACGTGGATGGACCTAGAGTCTGTCATACAGGGTGAAGTAAGCCAGAAAGAGAAAAACAAATATCATATATTAACGCATATATGTGGAATCTAGAAAAATGGTACAGATGAACCTATCTGCAGGGCAGGAATAGAGACACAGATGTAGAGAACAGACACGTGGACACGGCGGGAAGGGGAGGGTGGGACGAATTGGGAGATTAGGATTGACATATATACACTACCATGCGTAAAACAGCTAGCTAGTGGGAACCTGCTATAAAGCACAGAGAGCTCAGCTCTGTACTCTGTGATGACCTAGATGGGTGGGATGGGGGGGGAGGTGGGAGGCAGGGGATATAGTATGCATATAGCTGATTCACTTCATTGTACAGCAGAAACTAACCAACATTGTAAAGCAATTTTACTCCAATAATAAGAAAAATAGTGGGCATTGATACCCTTATTTTCAAGCAGGTTTGACCTTTAGCCTATACACAATAAAAGTAAAAAGCTGGGCTTCCCTGGTGGCGCAGTGGTTGAGAGTCCGCCTGCCGATGCAGGGGACACGGGTTCGTGTCCCGGTCCAGGAAGATCCCACATGCCGCAGAGCGGCTGGGCCCGTGAGCCATGGCCGCTGAGCCTGCGCGTCCGGAGCCTGTGCTCCGCAACGGGAGAGGCCACAACAGTGAGAGGCCCGCGTACCGCAAAAAAAAAAAAAAAAAAAAAAAAAGTAAAAAGCTAACATCTGTACACAATGCCTCCTTAATAGGAAAATATATTTGCGTGCTTGGGTACATTTGTGGGGCACCTGGTCTGTCCAAAGCAACTCATGGTGCCCAGCTAACGGCCCCCCTACGTGGCCTGACTGATATGCCTAGAGGAATTCCTAGAGGGCTGGTTCCATCTGGCATTGATGGTCTCTTAGATCAGGCTGGGGCACACTTTTACTAATTCCCATCCAGGCCCTCTTGGTGGTGCAGCAGATTCCCCCGTGATGTCCCTGGGCTCACTCCGGCCTTGTTTGCACCTCATCTTCAAAGAGGCCTCTCTGATGCTGTGACTGCGAAGAGAATTTTAAGCAAGGAGCAGCCTTAGTCTTCTTGTACAGGGGATGGGGATGATGCTCTCGCGGGAACCACAAGAAGACAGCACATGGGACAAGTGGTGGAGGATGGAAGAGCATCTTGCGGCCGAGTTTGGAAACGGAAAATTGTATGGGAGAAGCTGCGTCAGACCACTTTGCAACTGATTCATTCATTCTTTTTTTTTTTTTTTTTTTTTTTTTGCAGTACGCGGGCCTCTCACTGTCGTGGCCTCTCCTGTTGCGGAGCACAGGCTCCGGGCGTGCAGGCTCAGCGACCATGGCTCACGGGCCCAGCCGCTCCGCGGCATGTGGGATCTTCCCAGACCGGGGCACGAACCCGCGTCCCCTGCATCGGCAGGCGGACTCTCAACCACTGCGCCACCAGGGAAGCCCCGATTCTTTCATTCTTGATCCATTTGTTTACTTTTCACTTGTGTGCTCATCTATTAAGTGTTATTTGTCTTAGGCCCAAGGACACTGAGAAAAAGGGACACATTTTGTCTAAGAGCTCACAGTCTACCAGAAAAACAGAAGGGTAAACAGACAGTGATATCTGCTTGATTACATTTTTTCAAAATTTAACGTTTCTGTAAAATTTAACTATGTAAGCTTGATAAATTTAACATCTTTATGCTTAACCACAAAATGGAGGAAATAATAGTGGGTATCTCAAAGGTCTATTACGAATACTAAACAAGGTAATACGAAGGAAGCATTGGGCTTACTCTGTGACAAGGAATATGAGCTCCAATAATTATTGTTATTACTATTGTTTGTTGACACGGACACAAAGTATAGAATCATAGAAGAAATTAAATGATAACAATTTCCTGTAAGGATGGAGGAAAGGAAACAGGCTTGGAGAAGGATACAAAGAAAAAATGTACCTGTAATATTTACCTGTTAAATGTATTTATTTAAAAAGTTCTGGAGCAAATGAGACAGAATGTTAACATCTGTTAATTTATGATGTGTACAAGGGTGTTTATTATATCTTTATTCTTTCATATGTTTGACTTTTTTAAGTCAAAAAAACTTACCAAATAGTGAGAATAGGATGTTGTAAATGGAGTGATGTGTGACTGTGTCAGCCTGGGTTAAAGTGGGGTTTAGCATTCCGGAGCCAGGATCAAGCAGGGAAATGCCATAGGAAACCTCTCAGATACATGCAGAAATAGGAATTTGAGATCTGGAAGAGGAATGGAAAAGAAATCACATTTTTGAACACCTACTACATGCTAAGCACTGTGCTAGATTCTTTTTTGTTTGAACTCACGTTAATGGGAAATGTGGTGACCATGCAGAGATGTGCGTACCATAAACGTGGACCTAACCAACTCCTGTACTGCCTAGTAAACTAGTAACCTTAACTGCCAGAAATTTCGCTCCTCAGGCGTCGTTTGGCAAAGTCCCAGAGGCATTTCTTTGTGCTCACAGCCAGGGGAGAGCACACCATTGGTATCTAGTGAACAGAGGCCAGGGATGCGGTTCCACACTCAGGGCGGCCCCTGACAAAGCCCAAACGGTCAGTGGTGCTGAGGCTGAGAAGCCTTGATGTGAGCACAGCTCAGTGAAGAAAGTGGACATCCTGAGCTCTGTAACAGACCCACTTTCCTCTTCCCGGACGTAAACTTTCTTCCCCGTGCCCTCCCCCGCCCGGCGACCCTGTGCCTATCCTGACTTTTATGATAATCCCATTCTTACTCTCCTTCCTGTTTTCCCACCTGAGTATGCATCCGGAGACTTCTGAACGTTATCCAGGCTCTTCTGCTAACACAGCGCTCGGTACCTCATTTCCTGCATCTGCAAAGCAGGGGTCCCTTTCGTACTCACTGCACAGAACGGTGTCACATGGGTCGGGGTCTGTACAGTTGGAACAGTGGCAGGTGCATCACAGGCGTCCTGTGTATTTGCTATTATTATTATGTCAGGATATTTATAACAACAACAAAGGACTGCGCGTCTCTCTGGACAACTGGTCAAGGTTATATTTAAGCGCTGGTTGAACTGCATTTCTGCAGTTTCATCAATCTGACTGGGCGCCTTCATGGAGGAAGAGGAAGACCCGGCCTGTAGAGTACACTTGGGGTCTGTCCTGAAGCCTGGCTCCCAGCCCCTGCCTGTCCTCGCTGAGCCATGCAGCCCCATGACCAGCCTTCTCTCTCTCTCCTATTCCAGGAAAGACGAGGATCCTTTGACCCATCGGGATTTTCCACAGGAAGAGAGCAGATAACAAATTGGGTTCAGCCTGGAAAAGGCTCCCTGTTGTGTGAGGGTTATCAACTCCATGGTACGTCCTCTGTCGCATTACCCAACCTCCTCTTTGCCCAACGCAGCATGGCGCTATATTATTTAACTGTCTCTCAAAGGCTACAAAGATTCCTGGAACATCGCAGATCCTTCACACCAGGATTCCTTTCCCCTTCCTGATGTCACTGCTCCTGCCTTGTCTGTCACTGCCGGGACCACTGGAATTTCTCTCAACCCTTCCAGGCCATTGACTCCTTATCCATGTGAATGAAAACTACGCTTTGCTGAAGGGGAATGGGCGTGACCAGGTCACAGGATGGGGGATGACTCCCCACAGTGAAGTTCAGTGAGTGAATTAGGGGGCCAGCCTTTTCACCTGTGTTTCCCTCTACCTGAGATGATGAATCTCCTCTGTCCCCATCTGCCACACCCCTCACCCCACTGAGGTCCATCGACTGCTCAGGTATAGGCTCTACCATAACCTTTCAAGGCAGTAAAACACCAAGGGCCTAAAGGATGCTGTGGTACCACCAGATTCCCCTGTTCAGAGGAGAGATGCTTATTCTCCCAGCTGCCGGGAGGGCCACCTGCCCACAGCACACGACAATGCCCTTCCCTGGGGATCACCCCGAGCCTAACTGAGCTGTCTTGCCCAATGTTCTGTCCCTTTTCAGAGGCAGCCCGTACCAATCGTACGTTGTTGTGAGAATATGAAACCTCTGCTTCGGCCTCAACTGCAGGCAACTCTAAAGGACCACTCCAGCGGCAGAATTCCAAGGGGATCCACTGTGGTCTTTGTTGCCATGACACCACAGTTCAAATTCTGCTTCCCTCCATTCCTCCCTCCAAGTTCGGGCTCCAGAGAGCACCCCACAGTTAACTTCCTTCCTCCAGAGTCACTCAGGGAACTCGCGGGAGTGGTCTGAGGAAGCAGATAGGAAAATGGGCTTTGGGAGCTGGTCACCCTCTGTGGCTGGCAACGCACATCCTGTCACTGGGGAGTAAGGAAGCCCCAGGGAGTTGGAGCACGTGTTACAGCTTCCACCTGTGCTGACCTGGGTGGGGAAATAGTGCAGCAGATGTGATATCTCCGGCTTTGGAGAGATTCATGAGATGTGATGATTACAGGATTAGAGAATTGAACAATTAAATGTGTGTGGTTCAAGACAATCCAGGGCTGAGGATGACTAGTCACTGATTGAAAGCCAACTCTGAAAGTCAGAAAGCCTCCTTGGAAAAACATACAGATACTCTCACCTACTCCAAGCCAGAGGGCAGAAAAGTAAGGAGTCCAGGGCGTAATTGTAAGGATGTCTGTCTTCCAAAGGCAGTTGAATTATCAATTTCAGCAAGTCGGCTGGTCAAAGCCAGAGCCCCAGATGAGCATGAGACGGACTCTGAGACTCGCAGTTAGGACGTTTGGACCAACATGCTAAAAATATTCGGATCCTTGGATTTCTGTGAACTCTCTCGTCCTGTAGACACAGCACTCCCCTCTGTTAAAAAGCTAGTTCTTCCTTTCTGAGAGGAAGCAAAAGCTCTGACTTAAACACAGCACGTGCCTCTCAGGACATAGCTCCAACTCCCTCCTGAAGTCCAGACCAGAGCAAGAGTTGAGTCGCAACAAAACCCACCCAGGAAAGGGCTGCACCCTGGAGTAGGTGAAAGGGACTTTGCCCCAGAGGAGCTGCAAAACAGAACCAGCACGTCCTGGTGGGACCTGGGAGAGGACATATGGGGCTGGACCCTGGGTGAGCTGGACAGAGGTGGGGCAGAACCTAAGGTTTGACAAGGGAGGCTTTGTTGCTATGGGGACGTTCTCCATGGTACAGAATTTTCACTGACTGCAAAGAACCAAGGAGTCAGTACAAAGCAATGTCAAAGATGCAACAGCAGAGACGCATGTCGAACTCCTAGCACGTCCTCCTGCCTTGAGGACACCAATCAGCCACCTAGCAGCAAACTGATTACATTAAAACCCATCCATGGGCTTCCCTGGTGGCACAGTGGTTGAGAATCTGCCTGCTGGTGCAGGGGACACGGGTTCGAGCCCTGGTCTGGGAAGATCCCACATGCTGCGGAGTAACTGGGCCCGTGGGCCACAACTACTGAGCCTGCGCGTCTGGAGCCTGCGCTCCGCAACAAGAGAGGCCGCGATGGTGAGAGGCCCGCACACCATGATGAAAAGTGGCCCCCACTTGCCACAACTAGAGAAAGCCCTCGCACAGAAACTGAGACCCAACACAGCAAAAATAAATAAAAGTAAATTAATAAACTCCTACCCCCAACATCTTCTTTAAAAAAACAAAACAAAGCAAAACAAAAACCCATCCATTTTCAAAGCTGTGCTGGTTGCCATCTCTGAGAAGCAGACGCTCAGCCAGTGTTGGGAGGGCAACAGGTTTCTTGTGTAACGATGGAAGGACAAGGGTAAGGGGCAGGTTGGCGAGGGGCAGCCATCATACTGTGATGGAGGGCCGGCGGCTGGGGGCGCTGGCTGCTACCCGCTCTCGGCTGAAGCCTCCCTGGGCACTGCCTCAGCTGAAGGGCACTGCCTCCTTTAGGTCAAGCCTTTTTTTTTTTTTTTTTATGCGTTACGCGGGCCTCTCACCGCTGTGGCCTCCCCCGTTGCGGAGGACAGGCTCCGGACGCACAGGCTCAGCGGCCACGGCCCACGGGCCCAGCCGCTCCGCGGCATGCGGGATCCTCCCAGACCGGGGCACGAACCCGTGTCCCCTGCATCGGCAGGCGGACTCTCAACCACTGCGCCACCAGGGAAGCCCGGTCAAGCCTTTTTTAGAGAGCTTGCACCCAGTGACCCATCACTCAGCAGAATAAATCCCAGTCCCCTTTGCTCAACTTGGGACAACTTTGAAGATTGATCCCATCTCCCAAGCTCCCCATGGGGATCTGCTGAGGTCTTTCTGTGACTGAATCTCAGTTCAACCTTTCCTTTCACCCAACCTTGCTTCCTTGAGTTCTCAACAGGTGTTGATCCTGAGAGCACTTCCCAGGTTTCCTCCCGCACATTAGTCTCCACTGCAGAGAATCTGATCTAGATGTGTGGTTAAGCATATAGACTAGACCAGTCTGCCTGGGTCCAAGTTCACCTCTACCTCTGATTAGCTGCATGACCTCGTGCAAGTTGTTTAACCTCTGATGCCTCCTTTTTCTCATCCGCTACCTGGAGATGATAACACCTATTGTGTTAAGTTATGTGAAAATTAAATGAGATGTAAGGTAAGAAGTTAGAACACTGTCTACTACAGAGTGAAGCACTATGGAACTGTCCATTTTCATGGTGGTGGAGGTTCTGTCTGTAGAGTTATTTTGTTAAGAATGGAGCTAATGTGTTCAGGCTGGGTTTGACTACAGGCTTTGCTATGTATGAACTCTGTGATCTTGACCTTGTCTGTCCTTACTTTGTCTTAACTGCCTCCACTGCACAATGAGGTAAAAATAGTGCTCACAGAAGAGCATTGTTATGGTGACAATTCATTGAGTAGCTTTCACAGAAAAAAAAATCACTTAGCTCATTGCCTAACCTATACTAAATCCTCAGTGAGTACTGATCATGGTTAGACAACTAACAAAAACGAACACACATGGAGCAGTTACTATACGTCAAGCAGTATGTATCTCATTGAATTCCATAACAACATTATTTGACAAATAATTTGCCCCAAACTTTTTAAGTTGCATAGATGAGATTAAAACCCAGACAGTGTCAAACCACATTATCGGTGCTATAATATCCCACTTGTAGGAATTCTTCTTTGATAGATGTCTTCTCCCCCCATCCACTCTCCCAGCACAAACTGGAGTAAGTTTTTTCCATCTTCCTCGTGCTTCCATGACCCCTTTGTACTCAAATCGCTAGCCGTCTCACTCTTAATTTTCACTGGGTTTTTAACCCAGTTATATTTCTGAGGGCAGGGGCTCTGTCTTCTTTACTGTTGGACCCGCAGTTCTACATCCAGCCCCTGACACAGAGTAAATATTCTACAAAATTTGTCAACTTATGATGAATTCAGTGAAATTACATGTTATCACTCAAATGTAAACTTAATTCATGTTCTGTGTGCCCTTCGGGGTTCTCTTTCGAGTGCCCTGTTGAGCTGTCTTCCTTGTTGGAGCGTTACTCATGGCAGGGCCTCCCCATTATTAGTTAAGATTCCTAACACAGACATTAAGAGGCTGGAATCACTGTCTAGCCCCTCCCCCAACTGACACCTATCTCAGAAGCGTGTCCTTTGAACTCAGGAGACAGACTTTCTTCCAGAAAGGGTTTCCATAGCAACCACTGCCTCTTCAAAGGTGCCAGAATGTCCCCCTCCTACATCTGACTTCCTCCCTCCCCGTGTGCCGTTCCGGTGACACCAGGCAGTTGGAATGAGCCTCAGGTCACCTTACCAAATGTTTCACAGCTGGCAGGAGCAGGTGTACCTATTAAATAAATTACATCAAGCTGCAGAGAGGCTGGTGCATAATCTTCCCGCAACTCCAGAGACAAGGCTGCTTTCATCAGCTCTGCTGTCCATCAGGAATCCCTGATCTTAATCAAAGGGCTCATTGTCTTGGGACGTTGTACACTGCTTCATAAACATGAGCCAGTGGAGTGAATATATAGGCTGCTTAGCTCCGTACATTCTACACTCGAGTCAACGGTGTACATTTAATGCAAAGTACGGCAACAGGAGATACAGCATCACTTTCCCGTATTCAAAAGATTGCAGTTATAAGGTAAAGGTTCCTCTCATAACCTGTAGGAATTGGAGGGGTGATCTATTTATACCTATTTTTAATGTATTTGTCCTTCTATCCTGAAACGATACATCTAGGAACACAATATTCCCCACACTATTTATAATATCAAACACAGAAGACCCCCAAACCTAGTGGCCAAACTATATAACAGTGTATTACTGTTTATGCATCTATGCATTTCATGGGCTGTTCGTCCGGAGTTGGTTGGTCTCACTCATGTGTCTGTAATTTGTGTGAGGTACGTATGCACCTTTGCTAATCCTGGCTGGACAGTGTCATATATTTGGACGTGGGTTGTAAACTGGGCTAGGAGGGCCTCAGCCAACTTCCTCCCCTTCCACACCCGCTCCGGCAGCCCTTGTTCTCAGGACGGTGGCCAGGGTCCAAAACTGAGAAAGCAGGTGTGTGCAAACACTTTCTTAATTTTCTGCTTCTTTCTATTATGCTTCAAGTCACATGGACAGTTTCAGAGTCACGTGAGGGGCAGTACCCAAGGGCATGAGCACAAAGAGGTAAGAGAGTTTAGGGCTATTAATGTAAAAATTCTACCACTGACGTAATTGCACCATAGCCAGGGAACTTTGTTTGATACCCCTTATCGGAAATTTGTTTAATCTTGCTTTATGGTCCAAAATGCAGTGAGAGCAAACATCATCCTCAATGGTGAAAAACTGAAAGCATTTCCACTAAGATCAGGAACAAGACAAGGTTGCCCACTCTCACCACTCTTATTCAACATAGTTTTGGAAGTTTTAGCCACAGCAATCAGAGAAGAAAAGGAAATAAAAGGAATCCAAATCGGAAAAGAAGAAGTAAAGCTGTCACTGTTTGCAGATGACATGATACTATACATAGAGAATCCTAAAGATGCTACCAGAAAACTACTAGAGCTAATCAATGAATTTGGTAAAGTAGCAGGATACAAAATTAATGCACAGAAATCTCTGGCATTCCTATATACTAATGATGAAAAATCTGAAAGTGAAATCAAGAAAACACTCCCATTTACCATTGCAACAAAAAGAATAAAATATCTAGGAATAAACCTACCTAAGGATACGAAAGACCTGTATGCAGAAAATTATAAGACACTGATGAAAGAAATTAAAGATGATACAAATAGATGGAGAGATATACCATGTTCTTGGATGGGAAGAATCAACATTGTGAAAATGACTCTACTACCCAAAGCAATCTACAGATTCAATGCAATCCCTATCAAACTACCACTGGCATTTTTCACAGAACTAGAACAAAAAATTTCACAATTTGTATGGAAACACAAAAGACCCCGAATAGCCAAAGCAATCTTGAGAACGAAAAAAGGAGCTGGAGGAATAAGGCTCCCTGACTTCAGACTATATTACAAAGCAACAGTAATCAAGACAGTATGGTACTGGCACAAAAACAGAAAGATAGATCAGTGGAACAGGATAGAAAGCCCAGAGATAAACCCACGCACACATGGACACCTTATCTTTGATAAAGGAGGCAGGAATGTACAGTGGAGAAAGGACAGCCTCTTCAATAAATGGTGCTGGGAAAACTGGACAGGTACATGTAAAAGTATGAGATTAGATCACTCCCTAACACCATACACAAAAATAAGCTCAAAATGGATTAAAGACCTAAATGTAAGGCCAGAAACTATCAAACTCTTAGAAGAAAACATAGGAAGAACACTCTATGACATAAATCACAGCAAGATCCTTTCTGACCCACCTCCTAGAGTAATGGAAATAAAAACAAAAATAAACAAATGGGACCTAATGAAACTTCAAAGCTTTTGCACAGCAAAGGAAACCATAACCAAGACCAAAAGACAACCCTCAGAATGGGAGAAAACATTTGCAAATGAAGCAACTGACAAAGGATTAATCTCCAAAATTTACAAGCAGCTCATGCAGCTCAATAACAAAAAAACAAACAACCCCATCCAAAAATGGGCAGAAGACCTAAATAGACATTTCTCCAAAGAAGATACACAGAATGCCAACAAACACATGAAAGAATGCTCAACATCATTAATCATTAGAGAAATGCAAATCAAAACTACAATGAGATATCATCTCATACCAGTCAGAATGGCCATCATCAAAAAATCTAGAAACAATAAATGCTGGAGAGGGTGTGGAGAAAAGGGGACACTCTTGCACTGCTGGTGGGAATGTGAATTGGTTCAGCCACTGTGGAGAACAGTATGGAGGTTCCTTAAAAAACTACAAATAGAATTACCATATGACCCAGCAATCCCACTACTTGGCATATACCCTGAGAAAACCAAAATTCAAAAAGAGTCATGTGCCAAAATGTTCATTGCAGCTCTATTTACAATAGCCAGGACATGGAAACAACCTAAGCGCCCATCATCGGATGAATGGATAAAGAAGATGTGGCACATATACACAATGCAATATTACTCAGCCTTAAAAAGAAATGAAATTGAGCTATTTGTAATGAGATGGATAGACCTAGAGTCTGTCATACAGAGTGAAGTAAGTCAGGAAGAAAAAGACAAATACCGTATGCTAACACATATATATGGAATTTAAGGGAAAAAAATGTCATGAAGAACCTAGGGGTAAGATAGGAATAAAGACGCAGACCTACTGGAGAACGGACTTGAGGGTATGGGGAGGGGGAGGGGTGAGTTTTGACAGGGCGAGAGAGAGTCATGGACATATACACACTAACAAACGTAGTAAGGTAGATAGCTGGGGGGAAGCAGCCGCAAGGCACAGGGATATTAGCTCGGTGCTTTGTGACAGCCTGGAAGGGTGGGATGGGGAGAGTGGGAGGGAGGGAGACGCAAGAGGGAAGAGATATGGGAACATATGTATATGTATAGCTGATTCACTTTGTTATAAAGCAGAAACTAACACACCATTGTAAAGCAATTATACCCCAATAAAGATGTTTAAAAAAAAAAAAAAAAAAAACAAAATGCAGTGAGATTTTGTTTTGTTTTATTTTGTTTAATTCCATGCATCCTTGAGAATAATTTGTAATAAATGTTTGGGACAGAGCTCTATGTGTCTGTTAAATTAAGCTTCTTTAGTGTATGACTCAAATCTTACACATCTTCATTAACTTTTCGTTTACTTGATATAGTAAATATTGAGAGATATATGTTGAACTTTCCCACTGTGATGGGGATTTCTTAATCTCAATTTTTATTCTATGTGGTATATATACATATTTTTTGATAAGATAATTTTAATGTATTTTTCACCTTTATTGAGATATAATCGACATAAATGTTGCAAGATATTTAAAGTTTATATCGTGGTGATTTGATATTCATAAACATTGTGAAAGGATCCCCCCGTCGAGTTAATTAATACATCCATCTATGTTTTGAGGCTAATTTATCAGGAGCTTACTGGCTGGAATTGTATTTAGCCACCCAAATTCATAAAAAGATTTTTTTTGTTTTAAAGTCTGTTTTGTATGACATTTAAAAACTAAGCCAGCCTTATTTTGGTGATTATTTGTGTGGTATATCTTTTTTCCTATTTTTACATTCACTGTTTCTGGGTTGTATCCCTTGCAAACAAAACACAACTATGGTTACTCAAATATTTCAAATAAAAATTAAAAGTTTGGTTTATTTGCATTATTTAGAGTATCTGGACTTATTTTTTGAGTTTTCAACCTATTTGTAATTTTCCTACTGTTTTGTTAAGCTTACCTGGTCCCTCGCTTTTACTAGCCTTCTTTTGAAACAAATAATTTTGGTTTGCTCTCTCATTTTATTTATTTATTTTATTTTGTTCTATTTTATTTTGTTTTTAAGTTAAACACTTCATTTATGTTCTTTCAAATGCTGCCATTGGATTTTTGCACTGTGTAATCTTGCTCTTTTAAACAAGAGGAGATTTTATAACTCTCATCATGATTTACATTTGAGACTTGTTCAAAATGTAATTATGACCTATTTTATAAACCGCAAATTCAGCAATTATAATAATATTGTTGTTATTCAGACAATGTCTATTATACTTACTCATGTTTGCAAACTTTTTGTTATTATTTATCCTTCTTGCTTCTTAGATTTTCCTTCTGTCATTTTTACTTTTCCAAAATAAATGTTTCTCGCTTTTTTTTTTTTTTTTTTTGCTATTGAGAAGTTACTATTAGTCTAATTATCATTCTTTAATGAATGATCTGTCTTTTCTCTCTGGCTACTTGTAGGGTTGGCAGTTTGTTTATTGTGTTCTTCTATTTATGACAGTGTGTCCAAGATTGGATTTCTTTTTATTTATCCTGCTTGGCATGCCTTGTGTTTCTTGTATTTGAGGATTCATGTTTTTCAACAGTTCTAAAAAAATTATTAGCAACTAAAACTTTAAATTTGCCATCTTTTCTGTGTTCTCTCTTTTCTGCTTCTATATTGCTGATCAGATAGAATCTTATAAGAGATACTCATATTCTCTCCTCAATGTCTTTTAATGCTTTGTTATCGTTTCCATGTGCTCATATCATTATGAAACCTTCTTGAGAATTTCTTCAGGTCCTTGTTCTGTACACTGCTGGCTTCTGCTGTGTAGTCTGCTTCTCCTCCTCCCTCTGCTTGGGATGCTGTACTGGCTCACCCAGCCTTCATTCTACTCACCTGCTGGCTGGAAATCATACAATAGCAAAAGGCTTTATTTTAAATATTTAATTGAAAGTAGAGTCCTACATGGTTTTGCATGATATTTGAAAAGAGGAAGTGAAGTGGGGCTCTGATTGTTGCTGCTGGCTCAGCAGGATGGGGAAACATGAGGATAACTTGTGATGTTATGTTGTCCTTTCTCCAGCTTCCTGGGTGCTGATAAACAATGGGACTAGTGGTGACAATGGTGATGATAGTGGAAGTTGCCTCTTGGTCATCTTCGTATAGGAGTTTGCTTACCTGTTCTTTGGCTTCCTAAAGATGGACAGCACCTGTCGGGGTGGCAGTGGAGGTGATGTTTTGCTCCTAGTATGGTTCTAATGGCAGTATTGGTGGATCAGTTCTGGGTGATTTTGGAGAGTCAGGTTAGGAAACTGATTATTTGGGAAGAAACTGATTCCCTCAATTAAATCCTTTCTGCACACACCTAGAATGTTTTGGTTTCTCTTTCATGTACGTAATACTGACTGTGTTTTCAACATGAATAATTCTATTCCTATTTCCAAAAGTTTTCCTTGTTTAATTCCTTTAAAATAAACCTTCCTGGTTGTTTTGGATATTGTATTAGTTTTCTAGGGCCACTGTAACAAAGTACCAAAAACTGAGTGGCTTAAAAGTTAGAAACTTATTGTTTCACAGTCCTGAAGATTGGGAATCCAAGATCAAGGTGTTGGCAGATTATTCCCTCCAGAGACTGTGAGGGAGCATTTTTTCCAAGCCTCTTTTCCCAGCTTCTAGTGGTTTGTGGGCAATCTTTTGTGTTTTTGGCTTGGAGAAACACCACCCTGATCTCTGTCTTCATGTTCACCTGGCATTCTCCCTGTGTGTGTATCTGTCTCCAAATTTTCTGCTTTTTAATAAGGACACTAGTCACATTGGATTAGAGACCCACACCATTCCAGTATAACCTCATCTTAACTAATTGCATCTGCAAAAACCCTATTTCCAAAAAGGGTCACGTTCCGAGGTACTGTGGGTTATACAGAACTTCAACATATGAATTTGGGGGGTGGCACAATTCAACTCATAGCAGTAACTTGTTTCTGGATAGTTTTTTTTAATATCATTTATTTCTTTGAACATCTGATAACAATTATTTTATATTCTGTATCTGTCATTTCCAATATCTGAAACCATTGCTAGGGGAGGGGAAGTCTTAAAATTGCTTTTATTTTGTGATACTTTCTTGCATATTTGGTGAGTTTGTTTCTAAAATCATGCTTTGTTAAACATAATATATGGATATCCTGTATTGGGGATAATTTCCTCCAGAGAGGATTTGTGTTTGCTTTTGCCAGGAACCACTTCCTGAGACCTTCTTAGCACCTCGTTCATCTCAGTGGTCCTTGTGTGACGTCATATTTGGAGTCAACTCTCCTCTCTTGTTGCAGGCCCCAGACAGAACTCCTCTTAAGTTCCTTTTGGTTCCAGATTCCCAGAAAGGTAGTTTTTCCCAAGTGATATTGGGTTAGAATATTTAATGAATTACTGTATGCTTTCTCCCCTGGCTGTTTCCCCTTTTTTTTTCAAAGATGCAAAAATGACTCGATATAGTATTTTCTTTTCTTTCCTTCCCATTATCCATGTTTGCTGTTGAATGTTCCACATCCTTGTTTTGGAAGTTAAATTCCAACTTATTTTGAGGGAATGGAGCTTCAGATGGGGTGTCTCCTTTTTTTTTTTTTCAGGAAACCACTCACACCTACAGTCTCACTCTTCTAATATGGAAGATTTGAGCTGTGCTCCCAGAGTCCCCGTAAACTCAGCCGAGCGCAACACCCTCCAGTAATGTGGTTTCATGTTTACTTACTCATTACTTGATTTAGCAAATACTGGCGGGATCACATGTAAACCCAAATCCTCTTTCAAAGTGAAGCAAATTATATTTATTTAGAAATCATTCTTGACTTTTATGGTTTATAATCTGACATTCATATTTCATGATACATGATGCTTCGTGTCTAATTTTCTTTCCTTTTTATCTCACCAAGCTGGAGAGGGTGTAGCTAGGAGCATGAGTATTTGATGCTTATGACATGCTTATGAAAAGGTCGAGAGCTGTTGAAATCACCCCACAGAGAAGTTTATGTTGTAAGGGGGGGGGGGTGTACCTGGGAAAGAGAAATGAAGAAAACAATAGAAACCAGAGGGTCACGAGAAAAGATTTGCTGATCTTTATGTGAATAGAATTCTGAATAGAAGTAGAAAATTTACCTATTTCACAAAATGTATTTGGATGAATTTTGGGAAACAGGCATGTATAAATAAAAACTATACACATCTTGTTACTTAAATTACTAGATGCAGACTATCTTCTATAATACCAGCGTGTGTAGAGCTAATGGATATAGTATATAATATTTACATCACCTTAGAAATGCAACATTCCCAGGTAAAAATGGATGATTTGATACTGATTCCTAATATAATTATATAAATTAAGTAATAGACGCCCATAGCGTCAAGGCCATGGTCACTGGTTTTGAAGAGTCAGGAGTCCTATATTGTGGTTAGCTGGGTTATAGATGGCATCAAAGTGTCACATTCTCATAGGGGACTTCAATTAAAATAGAAATTCTTATTAAGGTAATAATGTACCTCATTTGTTACAAATCCTAATTTCAACTCAGATGGTATATATGATTTAGAGAAAGAGTTAATAGCATAAATACCTAGACTCTTCTCTCACTAAAAATTCTAATTCTAATCAAACTCCAGTTTGCTCCAGATTAATTCTACCCATCAAGCCATGTCAAACAGGGGCTTGAGAAATTAAAACTCCTTTACTAGACTGCTTATTACGTGTTATGAAAAGTCTCTATCTAGAAAATAAAGCTATGTGTCCCAGGATCATCTGTATAGCAGGTAGTTTCTTCTCCTTGCAGTAAACTTGTTTCTACTCATGGAAATACAATAGAATGATTAGCAAATTGTTTTCTGAGATCTTGGGTACAGAAACACCTCTGTTTTATTTTAGGACCTTCCAAGCCTCTTCCCTAAATCTAGGTATCTCCACCTAGATTTCTGTTAACCCATTGTATTTATTCTATTCATATAATTTTTGTTTGTTAGAACAAAGTACAGCTGGTTTGAGGGAAAACTTTTGAGAAAGTAGCTTGCCTATAAATTCATTTGCTTCACAATAATTAATTTGAACAAACTCCAAAAATATGCTTTAATAATTTCTCAGATCCCAATTAGGGCCAAATAAATGGCTTCCATTTAAGGCAGAACCAATCTGATTAGGTTTCTTGTTTGGTGTGCTACAAGCATGCAAAGTATCCACCCCGAGGGCACCAAGCGAAATCCAAATCTTCAGATTTATTTAACCACAAATGCATGTTTATAAATCGCAACTGACTTTTCTAATTAATTTTGCATCACGCTAATGATTTTTCTTTGTAACAACGGATTATATCAGGAAGGATCCCCGCCAGATCTAGAGCCATTTGCAGTTACTGTTAGTTTAGAGAGAAATGAAAGGAAACAATAAAGAAAGAACTTTCAGGGATGTAGCTCCTGAAAGTTAATTACTGATTTCACCAAATGTCTAGTGAAGCGATGCAATCAGTAGCATCAGTTAGTAAGACCCACTCTAGTACCCATTTTACAGCGAGGTTTACTTGCAAATGAAATGTTTTCCACTGAAGAAAATGATTATAGCAAAGTCTGTGTCAAGGCTAGACGTCAAAGTGTATAAAACGGCTCCCAATTTTGAGAAAGAAAAGTTATGAGGACAGATCATCAGGAAGTATAAGGTGTCATGGACAGGACAGTGGACTAAGAAGGAGGAGACCTGGATCTTAGCATACTTTTGCTTCTCAGTAAGAGTAATTTTGAGTTGGTACACTGGAGGGATTGATATAAGTCCAAGAATAAGAAAATGAGATGGGTCTGGCATGAGAGAATAGAATACGTCAGATGGAAGAAGTGATTTTTAGCCTTAGCAAAGCTAGGACAGAGTAAAGAGAGTTGAGTCAAAATACACCAGGAACTAACACAACATTGTAAGCCAACTATATTTCATTTAAAAAAAAGAAAAGAAAAAATAATGGTATTAGACTGGTCTTGCTGGGAATAAGGGAGTAGAGATGTTAATGGAGGGGGTCAAGGCAATTCAGAGTGTCCTCTCAGAACCTACTAGGAGGTAAATAAGTGGTACCCAAAGTGTTTCTGACTGAAAATCTTCATATATCCACAGCTAAGACAACGCAAGAATCCAGAGCTTACGGAGAGGAAGCCAAGTTCTTGGACCATGATTCCTCCCAGTTGATACAGGACGTCCTATCGATAACACTTCCGTTGTTTCATTGTTCTACAAAAAAAGATATGGGATAGATCTCCAAATAGAAACACAGCTTGGCTGGTCAGTGAAAAGTACAGATATTAGGCTCAAGTTATGTTTTTAAAAGCTCCTCTATCCAAATGCTAGCACCTGGGAAGAGGCTTGGAAACCAGAAAGTTTTGGACTGTTTCTGCAGAGGGTGTTGCTGAGCAGAATGTGACTGAGGACTTAGGTTAAGTCAGGCTGGAAAATGGATAGAAGTGGGATATATTCCCCAAACTGTCTGTTTATCTAGAGTCAGTCTGATCAAGAAGGCTCTAAATTGAGGCTAAAGGGGAAGTGGGGAATAGAACAAAAGACCAACAAACATGAAGCTGGATTTGGTGAATGTATATGTTCATATACCTTGGGTGATGCTCTAGTAACCTACTTCAGTTTGTTTAAGAAATAAAGGGCACTGATTCCAAGACCAAGGGGATGGCTCACAGGACCCAAGGGCAGGAATTTCGCTGAGTCCTGGACGTGAACTGAGATAAAGTCTCCCCTGGAGTCTTTTCTCTTGGATGAACAGATCCTCTGCCACTGTTTTCTAGTCAGCCTGGCAGAAAGTCATTCATCAACTGCTGATATCCACTCAACAGAGCAGCTGGACTGGCTGAAGTCTTTCAGTCCTGATTGGTTGGATGAGGACCCCATTCCTGGGTCACCAGTTGTGGGGAGTGGAAAGGAGGCAGGGCCACAGTGAGTTTTTTTCCACTGCTTCCGTTCACTGTAACAGTGTAGACGGGGGACTGAAGGAGAGAGAGCATCTGTGGAGGAGGTCATGGTGTGGGTGTTCTCTCCACAGTCAATAGCACTGGAAGAGGTGCTTAGTAACCAGAAAATTAGGTAGCAAGACACAGGGCATAACAGACAGTATTGGAAGAAAAAAGCAATTGGATACATACACTCAAGCCCTGACAGCAAGAGTGAACAGTGGGCTCTGAGCAGCTAGAGCCCCCCCCCCAGAATTTAACACATTTCCAGCTGGGACATTTGGATGAAGATTTGTGGAATGAACACATGAGTTATTGGAAAGTGGAGATAACTTAAAACTGTTTTTAAAAGGAAAATCTTTTCAAAAGAAGGGTAACTAGTTAATTTCTGGAGGAGTGTTTCGGTAGGGCTTAAAATGGAGAGGCCATTGGTAAACACTCTTTACCTCAACTTGACGGGAAGCAGGCCAAGTGCTCTGCTTAAGTAGCTGAGATGCCTAAAAATTGAATTAGGACCCAACCCCACTACAGATGAATAAGCTGGATCTTTAACTGTCAGATTAGCAGACCCATCCTGTAACATGTTTCCTTTCCTTCTCCGAACGTGTCCTCGCCATTAAATTCCTTCTTTAGTTAAATGTATTTTCCCTGCATTTCACATCACATCAATCATTTGCAATTACCATCTGGTGATCCCTAAAATTGCTGTGGGTAAATTTGCTTGCTTATTTATTTATTCAAACTGCTTCATGTGACTTTATCTTCGTCAGTGTCCATAGATACTGCATCCTTAGAAGGACTATACATTATTAGGGACCATTCTGATTGCAAAACATACTACTTGATATCCAGGGGGCAGGACCAGGGGCGAGGAGACACAGATAAGGTAATTAATGTGAAATTTCTCGAGATCTCCTTCTTTCCACTCACTCACAGCTATTTCTCGATTCATGGTTGAGTGGCACTTCTCTCTTGCAAGTTGTTTTAAATTCTAGTTTGAATTTTCAAGCATTTAATAAATGTCCCTTTCGAGCATCTAGTAGATATGAACCACCAACTATTATCATGGGAAATTCACCTTGGGGGTCTGGGAAGGGTTGTAAATCTTACTGTTTTCCCTTGGTAGATGAGCAAGTGGAGACTCGGGGAGGTTAAGTAACCTATTAAAGATTATCAAGCTAATAGAAAGCAATGCTTTTATCCTAAATTATCCAAAATAATTCTACTTAATTTTATCTATATGTTCTGGACTAGTGCTTTAACTGTGTATGCACCTTCTACCAGGTGATACCCAGAACCAGTCTTATCTTAGAAACTTCTCTCTGTGGAATTGTTCCTTCACCTCCTTGCTCTGACTAAACCTGGCTGCCTCTGAGTTGAATTCTCTGTCACAGCATCTCAAGTAGATGCTGTTTCCTTCTTTTCTACTCCGCGTACATCCAGGCTGAAAGGGAGAATCTGCCCTCCTTCCTCTCCATGGATGTTTTTAATGACCTTCTCCCTCCCTAGAAGAAAACAATACAATCAATCAAAGAAACAAGAGGAAAAAAAGAAAAAAAGGACTCTTTAGAACAAATAATATTGATGCCCATCTCACGAATTAAGTTATTACATTGGTGGACGTGAGTTAAGTGCTTACCAGGGTTTACCACGGTATTAGCTGTTATTACTATTAGAATTGTTATTATCAACTATATATCTTGAAAGTAATGCAACCTATAAATCTGGTCATACCACAAAAACCCACAATCCTGTCTGGAAAATAAACAAAACAACTGCTTAAATGTGCATTATACATTTGCAATAATTCTTATTCAGGGAAGCTGGTTTTATATTCATGACAAGCATTTTCAATTTAAATATGTTTGCTTACATGAAATGCAGATTGTAATTAAATGGCAGACTGTTTAATTATGGCTTCATTTGTATAAATTGTAATGTTGCTGCTGCATAAGTGAAATAAAAATCTCTTTAATTTCCTTCTCAATATTTAATTTAAATCAATGATAAACAGTGGCCGTCTCTTTGAAACAATGCTAATTAATATTCAGAAGACTAAATTTGTTTTTGGATGTATGGTACGTGTGGTATGTTGGTTTCATAATTGAACTGGAAATAAGATTGATAGAGTTAAAGAACCTCAAAAAAGGGAAAAACACTGCACAATGCAGCTCGCTGCATTTCTGCCGATAGGAAGATGTACAATATGGGCTTTATATTGCCAAACTGTTCATATAATTGTTATCCAATATGTAACTCAGGGTTTAGCTTTAAAAATATTTTATTCATATACTACATAATTATTCAAATTGTTGAAGCATCAATTTTTTTCTTTGAAGCTAATCTGACCCATTTTTACATCCTATTAAAGAATTAATAAGGTGAAGAGGAAAGTGGGGACAGTCATTTTGCTAAGACTCTGTAGGTCAGACAACATACCTTGTACCAGGGATATAAATGAATAATACAAGATCCAGCCCTCAAGGGATTTATAATTTGATGTAAAGGTCCCGAAAAATGGACAGATCTAATACGTACAAAACGGTAAGTGCCTTTGTAGAGAATAATGCAATATTTGTAGCAGGAGGAGAAACACAGGGCGCAATTAACTTTACCAAAATTAGCATCACTGCTGCCGTCAGCACTGTGACCTTCATTACTAATAATTATTCAGTATTGAGTCTCCTCTATACATCAGACAATGTTCTAGGTGATTTATATTAGCATATATTAACATGAAAACTAAGGCCCAGAGATATTCAATAATTTATTCAAAAAGACAGAGGTAGTAAACAGCAGGTACCGTAATTAAACCTAGGTAGTCTGGCCTCAAAGTGCATATGATTAACTCTTCCATGATACGATAAACTTCACAAAATATGTGCATGGGAATGTTCACAGAGCCAGGAGAGGTTAGGCCAGTGGGTTTAGAAAGGGAATAGCTTATAGAAAGCTATCACTGAGGTTCACGCTGCTTAAGGCAGCTGGACAGGCTAACACATAAACCAAAGGTAGTAATTACCATCATAGCTGAGAAATTGTCAGCGCTGTGACCAGAGCAATGAGGGAAATGAGGAGAGTCCACAGGAAAGCTGTAAGATTTGAACTCACCCCAGATCACCAAGGCATTGGAAGAATCTGCTCATTTTGAGAGTAACTCTCACTGCTAGGTCAAGAATAGAGGAATCAGAGCCCCACCTGGGGAGGGGAGACGGCATAATCCCAGTCACTGAGGGGCTTTCCCTCCATAAGTACGTCATCCATCCAAGAATTCAAACTTAAAACCAGCCAGCTCTCTCCTGCCCTGCTCTGCCACCCTGTTTGAAACAGTCTCCCCTTCCTGCTCGTTCTGTTACCTCTCCATTTCTTGAATTGAGTCTCCACTCTTGATCCCAACAGTTCTGCCATCGCCCCCCATTATTTCTTGCCTGGATTACTGCTGCTGCTTCCCAACTGCTTTTCCTGCCTCTTGACCTTCCCCATCTTAATATCTCCCGCGCTCTATTTCAAAATTGACCGTTCAGAATTTTACAAAGCATCCCTACGCTCCTGAGTTTAAAGTCTTTAATGACTCTCCGTAGCCTACAGGTTAAGGCCAGATTTCTTATGGCACGATTCCTAGACCCCCATGTCAGCTAGTGGCTGCCTATAGATCTTGACAGGTCTCCCCACAGCCGCCACAGAGACCCTCGGACCCACAAAATTGTTTATTTAATCTATGCAGAGGCAGCCTTCATAGTTTTATATTTCGCTGCACTCATTTCCTCTTGTATCCCCACAAAGTCCTAATAATTATATATCCCTTACAAGATTTTCTGAGGATTAAAAGTGATAATGTGCTCGACACACAGAAGGCACTCAACAATTATTGTTTTCTTTCTCATCGTGTATCTGACGCAACCATCCATCTTGCCTATAGCTGATGTCCATTATGTTTGTAGATCTGCTGTTGAAAAAAATCAAGAGCTCCGTATCCTTCTAAAGGCAATCACCATAAATTAGCTTTATAATTCTCAAAATAGCTAAATGTCAACAGCGAGTTTATTCTGTTTTTTTCTCCTCTAATTACCCCTTAACTTCCTCCTGTTTTGAGAGCGCGTTCCTCTGTGTTTCTCCCCCCGGAATACTGGAGAGTCTGCTGCATTTCCCAAAGCTGCCTCCTTGTTCTCCTTCTCATGGCTCTCCCCTCACCCCATCCTCCCTTTTTTTCCCAACTAAGGGATAAGTCATTAATGATCTTATAGGCCATCAAATACCACCTCCCACCCAGAGCAGGGGTGACCCCTGTAAAGCACGATATTGCATCTTTCTGAACACATCCTTGTTTAATTTTACCAGCACCTGTGCAGAGCCCCAGATGGCCAGGCACTGAGCTGAGGGCTCTGTGTAAAGGGATGGGTAGTGAGAGTTTTGAAACCTGAATGATCTGGCCCTGGCCTGAGCCTTCTCAGAAGGCTTGGACTTCTTAAGCATCTCTCTTACGGGAAAATGTTATCATCTCTCCTGGAGTCAAGTCTGCCGCCAGTGTCAGGAAGAAGAGAACAGACCTGGACAGAGCTTGCTTGGGCCCTAACACAAGCTTTCAGAAGGTATACTGGGGAATTTCTGCATGAGTTTGGCTGGTATGATATTAGGTTTATTTCTGTGGATTTTGCACCTGGTAAATCTAATAAGATGATTTGAAAAATAAAGGTTTCGGTGAACAAGAACGGCAGCTGTTTTGGAGTAATTTCTGTGCTGTTATTCATGGTCAGGAAATAAATGTTGGCATGATTCAAGGAGGCTAAGCTCTCTCTTTGCAGGAAGCACATATTCTCTGCCGCTCTATACAGTGAGGTGTTTAGTAACAAGACACACAAAGAAATATAGAGTTCCCCAGGGCTCCTCGGAGAGGTTGGGGAAACTCAATTCAGAGGTGCGCTGTGAACATGTCCCCTTGGCTCTTAGCCCTAAGCCCCACTCTCCAGTAATGCTTTAACAGTAATGAAGGTGATATTTTGATCCCTACCTGTTTGATGTATGTCATCTTTCAGTTGGTTCCAAGTAACAGTAGTATTACTCCTTAGACCCATAGAAATCATATATCTATATATCTACCTATCACACCCATAAAATTACCAATATCCACAATGATCTTATTTTTCTTTGTTTTATTTATTTATTTATTTACTTACCTATTTATTGGCTTATTTATTACATTCTGCTACTTAAGAAGTAGGGTGGTCTCTGAGAACAAATAGTGCCGAGGAGTTAGAAGGTCTGGAGATAAATTATCCAGTGCCTGGAATATAGCAGATATGCAATAAATGCTCTTCAGGGAAGTAAATGAACATTTGGGGGCCCACATTTCACTTTTTAAGGTTGACTTTCCCATTCAGTTATCAGCAATGTGATTCCTACTTATTAGCAGCTACTAGGGAACAATTGTCACTTCTGGCATCTTCTCTCTGCTCACGGCCAGTATCCTGTACATTTCCCCACACTCCTTTCTGTTTAGGATTGCAAACGTTGATTTCTTGACAGGCTTCCAGCTCTAGGCATTGCTCTCTCACAGTTCACTTTCCACAGTTGTATTCTCTGAAAACAAGTAAACGTGAGGAGTCTGCCTTGGGAACCTGACACCATGTGACTATTACTCTTGTCACGATTGCTGGCCCCTGCAGAAGAACTCAGGCTAATTTGTGACCTACTCATCCCTGTATTCTCAGTCTCTACCGTGGGGACTGAAGACAGCAGGCTCTGGGTAGGGTTTTTCTGTATTGAACATGAGCTAAATGTGGATGAATCCAGTCCTAGACCCTGACTTTCATGAGGTGACAGTTGGCTAGGGGGGATAAGCCATGGCCATAAAACTCTGTGATGCTCGGTGATAACAGTGTATAGCTAAGCCCCCAAATGATAAGACAGTGGCCATAGACAGTCCCTATGATGAGAAAGTGCAGGAAGGAGACATGGAGTTGGAGACATGTGAATTTGGACGCAGTGGATGGATTTGGATTTATGGAGCTGATTGGGTGGATGTGTGTTCCAAGCGGCAGAAGCGTGAGCAAAGGAATCATGCCTGGAAAGACAGGGGCACTAGGAAGTGAACTGTCACTGTCATTTGTTGGGTTCCTTCAACATGCCAGGAATTTTAAGCTCACTGTCTCATTTTAGCACCCACAGTAAAATGCCACACATGAAATACTATTATCTTAAGTGATAAAAACAAAATGGTAAAACTGAGGTTCAAAAGAGATTCATTGACTTGGCCAAGGTCACACAGCACATGCCCTTGAACTAGGATCTGTCTGACTCCAGAATCCAAACAATAAGGGCTCCACCTGGAGGAACCAGACGTCTCAGTTAAGAGGTAGCCTTATCTGGGGACATTCTTTCTGGGTTTTTAATACCTACTGATTTGATCCATGTTTCTGAGTGTCAGGGTCAGCACTTGACTTAACTGTGACTTGGAGATAGAAGATTATTCTCTGCATGCTTTCAGCTTCTTTTTCTTCCCAATAATCTCAGAGCCCTCCAGGGCCTGGGAGCAACACCTACACACAGAAACCCACCTTATTCTCTGAATGTCTTCCCTTGTTCTCGTCAAACTCAACCACTGTCTTCTGGAGTGAAGACAATGCTGTGTGAAGCCTTTATCTTCTCAAACTAATGTGCTCACTTTCTTTTCTGTTTTGTTCCCACAGAAGCCCCGGTAGCAACTTACGCAAATCTGGACCATCTACAAAGGCAATCAGCCTCTAGCCTCGTCAAATGCAAAGCCATCTCTGCAGACCAAGCCCTGAATCCCATCACTTCCTTCCTTATGCTGCTCTATGCTTCCTCTCCCAGTAGTTTTGACCATCATCCTCAAAACCCAGAGCCTCTGTTGGTGAACTGTTAACACGGGTCACCCCCCAGATGTACCGTCTGCACCCTATGGAAGGAAGTCACATCCTTATCCTCCACACATAGCCATCGTGTGTGTTCAGAAAGCTTTGTTCTTTTCAATGAAGATGAATCATTTATTTTAAATGTGTACCTTGTCCACATTCAAAACAAGTATTAGAGACAGCTTAAACTCAAAAAGACATACAAAATCCCTTACAACAGGAATATAAAATCTAAAACAATATCAAGAGACTGAGAATAAATAAGTCAAATCCTCCGGCAGGTAGTTTTATATAGCTTCCATCTTTCAAAGCTTTAAATTTAATTTTGAATTTTCTGAAAGCCAAGGCAGAGAAGAGAAAATGGCACTTCATGTAATTCTCACTGTTTGGAGTTATTGTCTTCTCATCTTATCCCTTCTCTCCTATCAGCGTTAGATCACAGTGCTGTGATAGAAAATGACCATTGCACGCCCTTTTTTCCCCTGTGGCCCCTGCAGGGTTGGGCTATGTCTGTTGTTACTTGTGCAACAGAGACCTCTGTAAACATAGTCTTACCAGTTCCAGAGTCAATCCTGACTACTTTTGCATTGCATAGGACTAAGGTCAACCCAAACTAGCCACCAAAATTCCTCCCGTTCACTGAACATCGACTAGTAACCTCAAAACCAACTATAGTTCTGCACAAATAATTTCTATAGCTATACCAAGCAGGGATTTTGATTGTACGTAACAAAAATCAACTTGACTTAAACAGAAAATACATTTCTGGAGGTATATCAAAGAGAAGTAATGGCAAGGCTGGAGAAGCAGGCTTATACAATGGACCAGAACTTTGTGTTGAGGAAACCAAGAAAATAGCAGGGAATAGGTTCAAACCCAGAGACAGGGTGGTTAGAATACTGTTGATATTGGACTTTGCCACTCTGCCATGAATTATCTCTTACTCTCCATTTCATTTGTCTCATTCTTTCCAAATTAAGAGTAGAGGGTGGGGAGAGTTTACTGACAGAAGCTTAGCCATACCCGAGCCTTTGCTTCAAGAAGACAGGGAGAAGGAAGGTCTGGTCTTCCATGATGGGATCCCTGCAATCCACTAGAACTCAAGCTCTTATACAGAAAGGAGTTTTCATGCTGGACAGAGAATACCCAGCAGGAGACGCCAAAATTATCTTGGTTCTGCTTTGTACACTCACATCCCCTTTGTTTCCAGCCCAAACTTGGAGGGTGCTACATACCTCTCAGAGATACTGAAATGGGTTAGTACATACACTCCCTTACTTCAGACATTTGAAGGATTGACAGTGTCAGGGAAATTAGGTTTATCTGTGTGCCTCCAACTGATAGAACTAAAATTAAGGTGTGAATGTTACCGTGAAACACTTCACCATGAAAGAGAAGACAGGCACATAGAAAGAGCTGCCCAAAGATGAAATGGAAGCCTTGGTAGGGTTTGGGTTACCTGGCCCTGAACCAAGGTGAGGCTGCATGAAGACTCAGAGAGAACTTCCAGAGCTTCACTTGCCAATGTGGGAGCTCAAATTTAAATTTAAATTAATTTGAATTTCGACATCACCTTCCTCATTGGCACTGGCCACATTTCAATGATTCAGTAGCCACATATGGTTACATGTGCTATATTTGAAAACACAGATATAAAAAGAAATCCCATTGTCGCAAGACATTCTATCGGACAGGACTGTTATGGAGGGCTTCATGCATCAAGCTAGACTACCTGGAATTAAAGCCTTCCAGTACTAACAATATATGTGAAATCGTATACCTTAGGGTAGATATTGTTCACGATATTCATATTCAGGCCAGGGCGGCAAAACAAGGCAAGGCTCCATGCAGGAGATGACAATTGGACTGTGCCCCAAAACTGGGGACAGAGAACTAAAAGGACAGATAGTAAATATTTTAGATTTTGCTGTCCGTATGATCTCTGTTGTAACTGCTCAGCTCTCCTGTTGTAACGCAAATGTGGCCACAGACAACACAAAAATGACTGTGGTCGGGCTTCCCTGGTGGCGCAGTGGTTGAGAGTCCGCCTGCCGATGCAGGGGACACGGGTTCGTGCCCCGGTCTGGGAAGATCCCACATGCCGCGGAGCGGCTGGGCCCATGAGCCATGGCCGCTGAGCCTGCACGTCCGGAGCCTGTGCTCCGCAACGGGAGAGGCCATGACAGTGAGAGTCCCGCATACCACACACAAAAAAAATGACTGTGGTGCTGTGATCCAATACGACTTTATGGAGAGCGAAATTTGAATCCCATAGAATTGTCATGTACCTCAAAATATATTCTTTTGATACTTTTCCCAACCGCCTGTAAGTGTAGTAAGCATAGTTTGCCAACCCCTTCTCTAAAGGGTCTCACAGATTTGGAGTAGCTGAGAAGAGAAGGCCATCTGACTGACCATCTGACCAGTCCTCTCCAATTTCTGCAATTGCTAAAACACCCAGACTACAAGCAGCAGGTTACTGCAGTAATGTTACTACTGATGTGATGACCGCCCATTGCCCTGCTCCACTGTTTCACCCCTGACTGTCCTGAAAATCAATATAGCTTAGTAATTACCAACACAGACCCATTTATGAATACAGACTTCACTACTTGATAATGATGTCATTTCAGGCAATTTCAGGGATCACTTTACACTTCTGCTTTGTCACTGCTGTTGCTATTATTTTAAATTCTAAAGTATGGCAAAATCACATACCTCCTGGAGTCATCTTTGAGGGTTAAATGACATAATTTTGGTAAAGCCCTTTGGAAAATATAGGTCAACTACATATTCTAAATGGAAGCCATTGTTGCCCACATTCATATAATACGAGAATTAGATGGAAAACTGTTGAATTAACATCAAAGTCTGCGTATGTAATGATGTAAGATTGACAGAGGTTGAACAGAAAAAATAAGTTCCATCAAAGCCAGCACTACTTAGAATTTTACTCCTAATGCAAACATTTCTTCCCCAAAGGAATAATTTTGAGGTTTATGCCAACTGGTAAATGTCACATAACACCAGGAAACTTGACTCGTAAGGGAAGAGAGATTATGTATTTGATTGGAGCAGCATTTCCTCCAATTTGCAGGAAACGATGATTAGTTTCCTGCAGAAGAGGCTTGAATTGGACCCACTTTGAACCGAGGAGCAGATCATGGAAATGTATCTTGTGTCTCTCAGGTGGATTTGGTCACACTTGGGTAAAGAGCAGAGGTTAGTCTGTGGCCGAGCTGTGACCATGAACACTGTCACAAGTAGATGGTCTGGAGGAATGTTTACTGTTTCTTAATTTACATGCAAAGCCCTTCAAAACATCCAAATTATAAAAGGCATGCCATTAGCTGTTCTTTCTTTCTTTCTTGATCACTTTATGGATAATACAGACGAAAAGTGTCAGTTCCCATTTTCAAGAAACTATTTTCTTTTAAGCATACAAGTAAAGACTAAGCCACACCGTGGAATCAGAGTGGCGTCATAAGAAATTAACAAGAAACATACAAGTCTGAAGAAAAACATCCTGTTCAATAAACATTGAGCGGAAATATTAGGCACTGTGATTATATACATGATCCCAAGAACAAAGAAGCCAGCTCCTACTCTCGAAAAGTCCCAAGTCTAGTATGAAAGAATGATTTGAATAAAATGGGTTTTTAGAGTGCAAAAAGCATGACGCTAAGTAAAAGTCTCAATAGTGGTGAAGAATTGTCTGGCTCTCACCACTATGTGCAGATTGTTGCCCGGTTAAAGATGCCCAGGCCACGGGCAAAATGACATCAGTCCCAGCTACTGATGTCAAGTCATGTGGTTCGGTAACAATCCTAGTTACATCTACCAGGAGGTAGGGGCACATCAGTCTCTCTTCACAAAGGCTCAGTGTATTTACCCAGCATTTTTCTCACTGTGGAGAAAAGGAAGGAAAAAGAAGAAGGCCAAGGAAAAGCCCCACTTAGCAGAAAGCAGAAAAGAATTACTATAAAGACAGAAAGAAAGAAACAAAAGTTAGAGAAGGATTCTTACTACAGTCAGAGCTGGGAAGGTCCTTAACAATCCTCTAGTCCACGATAGGCAAAATTTTCTCTAAAGGGCCAGATAGTAAATATTTTTGCTTGATTTTGAGGATCATATGATCTCTAAGGCAACTGCACAACTCAGCCTTTGCAATAGACACTGCGCAAATAGATGGGTGTCACTGTACTCCAATTAAATTTCCTTACGGAAGCAGGCAGCCTATCTGCAGGCTTAGCTAACTGACCCCTAAATTCTAACCCACTTTTAACAACCACACAGCTGAGCATCTTGGTAACTCTTTAGCCAGGTTCTTGGCAACTTCACATATATTATCCCGTTTAATTCCCACAAACGTTCCTGTGACAAAGTCCCTGGTTCCTCATTTTACCAGTGAAGAAATTGGGATTCAGAGACATTAAACTTGAACAAGCTCCTTTGGAAGAGTGACTTGGTCTTAGGGATGCCTTTATCCATTTTCAGCCACCATATTATTTCTCAGTTTTCTGAAATATGTGAAAGGAGCTCAGTTCTAACAGTGTAGGAAATGGGAGTCTCAGAGGAGTTAAGCAACTTACTCAGGGGCAGTCAGTAAACCCATGCCAGAGCAGGGGCTAGAACACAGTGTCCTGAATTCCATCACAATTTGTTGTCCAAAACATAGACGGAGCACTGTGCTGAAGCCTCAGGCGTGTCTCAGTGCGTTCACCTGAGGCACCTTTCCCAGACAGCCTGGCTTCTTGAATTTGGCTGGTCCTGGTGTTTCAAATATGAAGTTTTAATCCAACTTTGTTTTAAACTAAAAAAACATACTTTCCCTAAACTGTTGAAATGAAAAGATGACCTTGAATATTGTGAGAAATGGCCAAGTGCCAGAGAGAACAATGTAATTCTAATTTAGTGTGTTTTCAAGCTGTCTAGTAAAGATCATTGGTGGTGGGAAGATGCTCTTTTTTTCTTTTCTGGTCAAGCACGAATGGAATATTTGCAACCTGAGATGACAGCTTTAGCAATTTGAGATGAGCTCATCTCCAAATAAACCTAATTTTCGGTATCATCCAACAGTCACAATCCATTCGTTCTGACCATTAAAACAAATGCTAAGGAACGATGAGCTTCACAGTTCAGGGACACGTGAAATCACTGATATGATCAGAAGGGGGCACTACTGCCCAGGAACTGGGTCTCCTTTCTTCACTTTGTGAAGATTCAGAGGCTCGGGAAGGGAATCAGACACAGTAAATAAGGACATACCAGAGGACTCCCAGATCAAATTGCAAAATAGACAGGCGTGGTCTTCAGAGCAGCCTTGTCTTCCAGCCCATTCCATCCCACCCCATCTCTTCAATTAAGTTCAATATTCTTCTAGAGTAGAATTTATTCCCAACTTTGGCACATATATGTAATATATGCCACCTTAAGACATTTATTTAATCTCATTGAACTTGAATGTCTTCATCTGTGAAATGGGAAAAAATGATTTCTGAAGTCCTGAATTTAAAGCAGGTACTATATGTATAAGATGATTAACTCATTTTCAACATTATTAAATATTACTTCTCTCCCTCCTCTCACTCTCAAAGAAATAGACGATGGATGAGACATCTTCACATATTTAAATAATGGGAAAAAAGAGAGAGAGAGAGACACAGATGAACATTCAGACAAAATAAAGCTGTGGGAGCAGAAGGGGAGGGTTGTTATTTTTTTCCCTGTTGGACAATTAGGGAAAGTTTCACATAGAAAATAACATCTCAGCTGAGAAAATCAAGGCATGAGTAGGACCTGAATGATTAAGGAAAGTGTAGCGGACATTTGAGGAGGCAGAAGTTTGCATGGCTGTAACTGCAGGATCTCAAGAGATTCACTCTTAAGACATCAAAATCAATCCAATATATATTAGTTGCATACTTGTGCACTGGTCTGGGCGCTAGTGATGAGCGAGACAGACAAGCCTCCTCCTTCGTGGAGTTTAAATCTTGTCAGGGCAATAGACAATAAGCAGGTGCATCAATAATGAAGACTGTTTCAGTTGCAATAAATGCCAAGCAGACAATGGGTAACATAGGTGTGAGTGAAATGGGAGTGGGTTGCTTATTTAGATCATTGGGGAGATAGCGGGGTCCTATGGAGCTGAGACTTAAATGGAAGGTTGGAAGCATATGGGGAGCCAACAGTGGAGACCTCCAGGTAGAAGGCAAAGGATTTAAGGCACAGGTAGGCTGTGAGGAGTGGAAGAGCAGAGGGATGCTTAGCGCGCTTGGGAGGGCAGAGAATAGACCTGAGGTGGGGTCGTGGGTAACAGCTCGGTCTCGTGGGACCATTTATGGCCACCGCAAGGAGTTGGGTTTTATTGTTAGTGCAATGGAGACCTGTGGCTGCTTTCAAAGAGGTGAGAGTTATGATTTATGTTTTACAGGACCACACCAACAACTATGGACAATAGAGGGGCAACAGTGGCATCAGAGCAACGTCTTACCAAGGCCAGTGCATTTCCCCAGCTGTAGGTGATGGCGCCTTGGACCAGGCTGTAGTCAGTCATCACGCAGGGACATGACACTTTAAGGTCTATTTTTAAACAGAGCCCACATACCTTGCTGATGTAGTGAATGGTGGTTGGGCTGGGGGTAGAAGATGGGAACTGAGGATGGTGCCAAAGGGGTAGGAGGCCCAGGATATGATGCTACGGGGTACATCTGATAACTAAGTCATTTGTTTACTAACACTGCATGACTTACTGGCCACATTCCCCAGGGTCATTATAATACACAAAACGCTCGCGTATTCATTCCCTTACATAAGTCCGTCAACCACTTGTGAGCAGAGACTATTTGTACCCATTTTATGGATAACAAAATTGAGTACCAAAGAACACAAATAGCCTTGCCCAGGTTCATTGTTAGTAAGTGGAAGGGCCTGGGACTCAAGGCAAGTCTTCTGATGCTGGGTCTATTGTCCATCTTATTACAACACAGTGCTGACTAATTAACTAGGAACTCAGAGGAACTGGAGCTCATTCCCTAAAATATACCAGTTCCAAAAATAGGGTAGCATAACGCAAAGAACTGGCCTTTAAAGATAGTGAGAACTGGGAATTCTCTGGCGGTCCAGTGGTTAGGACTCAGCGCTTTCACTGTCGGGGCCCAGGTTCAATCCCTCGCTGGGGAACTAAGATCCCCCAAGCCCTGTGGCGCAGCCTGAATAAATGAATAAATAAATGGATAAATAAATGGATGGATAAAGAGAGTGAAAACTGTGTTCAAAGTCCAGACCTATCAAATCACCAGTCCTCAGTAATCAATGACAACTTAATGTTTCCAGATTTTCCTTTTCTCTCAAATGAAAAATATTGTAGAATAAAAATGGAGAAAGCAATTAAATGGTCCCCGTGAAGATAAAGTTTATTTCTCTTGTTGCAATATGACTATTATTTAATTGATTTAGCAAATATTTGTAAACAAGTATGAGATGCAGAGAGCAGGGTCCAACTCAACAGCCAGTCTGATCATGAGGGATGCGGAGACTGTGTTCCAACTTGCAGTGCTTTTGTGAATGGGATGTTTACAAGGACTAAAATACCTTCCACTGTGCTTTTTTTCAGTGAGCTTCACTCAGATCAAAATATCAGGGAAAATTACCTAAGGGGCTGTCTCTATTAAAAAGTTAGTTCCTATTTGCCCAAATGCTGGCCCTGCCTTAGATCCCATTAACCAAATCATTGCAACAGTTAACTTAGTGGGCCACTGGTTTATTATAAAACGATGCAGCTCAGGAACACACAGATGCAAGAGGTGCACTAGATAAAGTAAGGGGAAAGGGCACAGAGCTTCCATGCCCCCTACAAGCATGCCATTCTCCCCAAATCTCCACGTGTTCATCAACCTTGAAGCTGTCGGACCCCCTCCTTTGGGGTTTTTATGGAGGCTTCCTTACACAGCCATGATTGATTAAATCATTGGCTATTAGGGATTGATTAAACCTCCAGCCCCTCCGCCCTTCACAGAGGTCAGGGGGTGGGACTGAAAATTCCAGCCCTTTAACCATGTGGTTGGTTCTTCTAGCAACCAGCCCCCATCCTTAGGTGGGTTAAAAAGTTACCTTATTAATATAACAAAAGATACCTTTTTCACTCTCATCACTTAGGAAATTCTGAGGGTTTTAGCAGCACTGTGCCTGAAATAGGTACAAAGACTAAATATATATTTCTTATTATAAATCAAAATAGCATAGTTACTTTTCCCTAATATGCTCTATTTGGTCCAGTTCTGGTCATTTGCTGAGCACCCAGTATGTATTTAGGCAGATCCTAGACAATTCCTACACGTTATCTTGTTCTCTCTTGGAAGCTACTCTGTAGGTAACATTAGTACCGTTTCAGTAAATTAAAACAATTCCACGACAAATAAATACAAGAGGTTCAAAAATGTGAGGGAAATTCCCATGGCCACAAATCCCAGAGAGTCACAGCTGAAGATTTGTGAGCCCATGTTGACCTAACTTCTTTACCAGCAAACTAGTCTGTGGTGCTTATGGAAGAAATGGTATTAGAAAGCATGTCCTCAGTGTTGGGAGGACCTGCTTTCTAATAATAGTGTTGGGATTTTTAATAGATAAAAATCAAAGGAACCGTTATAGGTCAAACATCTGTCTTCTCTAAAGATCAAAGAGCAGTGAGCTCGTGGGATATAGCAGTACCAATTTGGGGTAATTTAAAGGATGGAATCAGCTAACTCGTGTAAAGCTCTCAGCAGAGAGAAACCAAGCAGGACCCTATGGGGCCCTCCTAGGTACAAATCCTTTCAGTCTCGTTTCTTGTTTGTAGGAAATAGGCTTCATTCAGCCTCCTTGACCTTCCCTGAGTTCCAAAGGGCAGTTTTAAACAGTTGCTAATCAGGGAAGGGAGAAAATGAAGAAGCAAAGGACGATCAGTCAAAAAACAATAGTGCAGGGGCTTCCCTGGTGGCGCAGTGGTTGAGAGTCTGCCTGCCGATGCAGGGGACACGGGTTTGTGCCCCGGTCCGGGAAGATCCCACGTGCCGCGGAGCGGCTGGGCCCGTGAGCCATTGCCGCTGAGCCTGCGCGTCCGGAGCCGGTGCTCCACAACGGGACAGGCCACGACAGTGAGAGGCCCGCGTACCGCAAAAAAACCCCAAAAACAATCAAACAAAGAACAATAGTGCAGCAAGGAGGCAGGGTCCTGGTTCCTCCTCAGGGAATAGGCATAACGGTATATCTTTGAGTTCTTCTGCAGGAACTAAGGCCTCAACCCAGGTGGAGGAAGGTAACTTCAGGCTGAGCACAAGAATCCTGGAGCACCGCCCTGGAACCTCACCACCAACCAATTAGAAGAAAATCTGCACACAGTGGATGATAACGAAGACTCTGACCCCCTTCCCAAATGATTAACTGCAATTAACCCTTTAACAACGTTCATGGTCGAGCAGAATCTTCAGAGCTGGTTCTTGGACATGAGTCTGCCTGCCTCTAGGTAAAGCAACCTTTCCTTTCCAACCAATACTTTTCTCTCTCAACTATTGGCTTCCAAGCAGTGAGCAGCTTAAACCTGAGTTTGGTAAGAAGAGTGCCAAAGTAATAGTCATTTCCCTGAACCTGGCTCTTTAAGGGTCAATTCAAATTCTCCTTGTTTCTCCACAAGATAGCTCTCCAGTGTGAATGGTTTTCGTTCTTTCTCTCCTCTGACTTGCCCTAAGTCTGATGGTTTGTGCTATGCTTTTGTTGGTCATCTTAAATTATTTTGAACTTAACTCTTCATGCAGAAAGGAATAAAGCAACCCAGGTAAGAAGAATCACCAGGCTGACCCACAGTGTCGTGAACTCTATTTTAAAAATGATTTTTTAAGCAGTAGTTTTGAAGTTTATTTGTTACACTGTGAAAGCTTACCAATAAAGCAGGATGCCACATGTTCACAAGGAGAACAGTGTAGCTCTTGCAGCCCTGAGGGGTGTTCTAGAAAGCCTTCAGAGATAAGTTACATGCTGAAGGATTTTTAAACCAGAAGTTCGATGACCAGAGTTTCTCTTTTCAGGAAGGTCACTCTCCTGCCCATTTGAATAACAGGCTTAGAGAGAAGTTCCTCATCTGGGAGACCAGCTACGCCAAAATTATTTAAAGTAACTCAGTGTGTAACAGGAAAGAGGCAAATCCGACTGCATGCTGGGTCTGTTTCTTTTACTTTAACCTTTGCTTCCCGTTGCCTTTGTTCACTAAAAGAATACAGTGTATACATAATGGCCTGCCTCGGGGAACCCTGCCCCTCTGCCTGAACCTTAAACCAAAGTGCCTTTGTTCAGGGAAACATCCGGACTCTGTCCACCTGTGGATGGCTGCAAGAAAGGAGAAATTAGCACATCCCCTCCCCGAGGCTGGCCGTTCCAGGGGACATTCGCAAAACTTATGGTCTTTTTACTTTACTTCCTCATCTCCTCCCCTTTCTGGCTATAAAAGAAACTGGCATCCAAACCCGGATAAGATGGTTAGTTTTGAGACTTTAGTCTGCCATCTTTAAAGTCGTCTTCCCTTCCTCAACACCTCATCTCGGATTTATTGACCTCTCGTGCGGCGAGCAGAGTGAGCTTGGACTCGGTAACAAGTGCAGTGAGGAGAAGGCAGGTATGGATTTGAGAGATGCTCGGGATGCAGGGTTATCTGTTCTGAGAAATTCTTTCTGGTTTTCCCACTTCAAGTTCAAACAGTTTCCTCTCTCCCCTAATATTCCTAAAGAACTTGATTCCCTTACAGCATGACAGCAGCCTTTTGTGCACGATTGGGAAGGCTGTCCAGGTGCCTCCGCCACCACATGAAGAGAGCAGGGAGAATAGAGAAGGCACCTCCTTACAGACCCTTGTCATCCCACACTCAGCCGTATTTCTCGTAGCTTCATAATTGTCTTAAAAAATACGTCAAAATGAGTTTAAAGTGAACTACGCTGTCTTCAGTTTTTTTTTTTCCATCTTTTGTCTCCTGTGGGAGAAAAAGGATCTCCAACACAATCCCAGAGTTTGGGTGTTACCCCCATGGTCTTTGACTTTGAAACATCTCAGAGTTCTGTGGAATAAGGACTCCACCCGTTTCTCCCTATTATTATTATTTTTTTTTTCTCATCTTCAAATTTAAGTTTCAGTGTCTGTGGTGTTTGATGTCATGCAATTCTGCATTTGAAGGCAGCCAACTCTTAATATATTTGGTCAGAGAGACACAGGCACTTCTTTCAATTCTGAGACTCAGCACTTCAGAAAATTAGACATTAACTCAATACACAAAAATAACTCTGCAAGGAAAATAGTTCTATGACCCCACCTCTGGACAGAGCTGGGCCTCCAGCCCATGGGAACTGCTTTTCTTTCTTTTTTTAAAAAAAAAAAAAAAAAAGATTGAATTATTGCAAAGCCAGCCACAGTTCTTACCTCTAACTTTGCAAAACTGTCGTTTTCAATCAAGGGCAGGAGCTAGCCATGAAATTAAGAAATGCTAAGGAAGGTGATAGAGCTGGGGAGAAGAAGGGAGCTATTTCAGAATTAAAATTGCTGGGATGAACTCCTTTGAAGTTAACAGTATATTGGAATAATTGCCCGAAAAATGGGCAAGTCATCTCCCTGTATCCCTTGTGAGATGTGTCCGTGTGTTGTGTGTCTGTGGAAGGAGAGTAAGGGGGATGGGAGAGGAGAGGAGAAAGAGAATGTGGAACGGGACGACGGAAGGAATTTCTTCCTCTTAGGTAACAGAGAAGTTTTACCTTCGAATCTCAAGTCTTCCACCTCATGGCATTTCCCGGCTGGGTGATCTCAGGCCAAGTTGACCTTTTTGGTTCTCACTTACATTTCTGTAAGGTGGGGTAATTTCTGCAAGGTCTCTTTGCCCTACTGAGGGATTGATGTCCTCACCCCAAGTAGAATAACTTGCACTCTGTCTATGTCAGAGATATTTCAGTTTCTCAATGCATTTTTGTTGACGGACTGATTGAATAAATATGAAATTCAAAGCAATTGAGCACCTAGGTTAAAATTAATTGACTTTGTTAAAATCCTATGCCCCAAAATTTATGGTGTTTTTTTTCTTAATTGTTTTGCACCTTTTGGGCAGAGGGGTAGAAGGCATTGGGCTGTGATGCTACTGCTATCTGGATGAAACATAGGCACACATGAATAGGCCAATGCCCTGGTAAGACAGACAGCATCCTTTAGAAACAGGTTACAGATGGTTAACAGGCACTGCTTATATAATGGTCTGCAAAGAAAGCAGGTGACAATCCGCAGTTATTCAAACTTTGTGTATTTTATGAAATAATGCTCTATTGTATTGAATATATCGTATACAAGGTTATTTTACGTGTTAGAAAATATAAGTGAACATTTCTGCCCTTTATTTAATCTACACACAAAATAAATTTTACATCGTGGTATAAAGAATTCCTAAGTCACACCTGATAAATTCTCTATATTGGAAAAGTCAAAACTTTTTTTTTTTTTTTTTTTTTTTTTTTGCGTTACGCGGGCCTCTCACTGTTGTGGCCTCTCCCGTTGCGGAGGACAGGCTCCGGACGCGCAGGCTCAGCGGCCATGGCTCACGGGCCCAGCCGCTCCGCGGCATGTGGGATCTTCCCAGACCGGGGCACGAACCCGTGTCCCCTGCATCGGCAGGCGGACTCCCAACCACTGCGCCACCAGGGAAGCCCCCAAAACTTTTTTTTTCTTTCAGTTTTCTTTTCAATTAAAAAATTTTAATAGCTAATATATTTATATGAGTCAAGATACAAAAATATCCATAAAGATATGAACACAGAAGTATAGCTTCCATAATGTTCCCTCGTACCTGGTAATCCGTGTATTGAGGTACGATTTATATACAAAATGTGCCCTTTTTTATGGTGTGACAGATCATCATTTTGATGATTCTGGACATGTGTGTATACATGTGATAGCATCACCAAAATCAGGGTACTAAACATTTCTACCATCTCCAAAAATTGCCTTGTGTTCTTTTGTATGTTCGTGTGTGTGTGTGTGTGTGTGTGTGTGTGTGTGTGTGTATGGTAAAAATGCTTAACATGGGATCCATGCTCTTAACATAAATATTTTAAGGTAGATGATACTATTTTGTTAGTGATAGGCACTATGGTCTACAGCAGGTCTCTAAAACTTACTCATTTTGCTTAACTGAAATTTTATGTCTGTTGATCTGTAACTCCCCATTTCCCCCTCCCCCCAGTCCCTGGCAAACACAATTCCATTCTCTGATTCTGTGTGTTTGACTATCAAGTGGAATCATGTAGTATTTGCCCTTCTCTAACTAGTTTATTTCAGTCAGCGTAATGTCTTCTAGGTTCACCCATGTTGTCACAAATGGTAAGATTTCCTTCCTTTTTAAGGCTGAATAATATTTCATTGTATGTATATGCCATACTTTCTTTATCCATTCATCTGTTGATGGACATCTGGCTTGTTTCTGTGTCTTGGCTATTGGGAATAGTTGCTGCAGTGAGCATGGAAGTGCAGGTATCTCTTGGAAAATCAGTCCTCTTTAGAATTCTTGCATTCCTTACAGGTGCTGAAGTTTGTACCCACACTAAGGGTTCTGAATGCTTTTCTACTTAGGCCATTTCTCGATGTTGTTTATGCAGTTGGTGTTGACCTAAGACAAATAGACTGCCAGATATTTCTCCAGCAAAGATGGGTTTACTCAGCATCAGCAGAGAATTGCAGTTTGGGATCTGCAATCATGGTGAGCCATGTTCAAGTCTCCACAGGACACGGGAAGGAGAATGCTTTTATGGAGAGGAAAAAGGAAGCTGGGCGTGCTTTAGCAAACAAAGGGTCCACGACTTTTAATTGGCTGCATTCTTCCCAAGAAAGAAGAGTCTTTCCTTTTCCTGTTGTGCTCTGTTATCTTCACAGGCATGAGAGCTCCCCATTCTGACCTCTCAACCAGGGAGGTCTCTTTATTTTTTTTCATTTTCCCCTTTTGATCAAGGGGAAGTTGAAAAAAATAAAGGGTCTTTTCGGACAAAATTACCAAGTTCAGGGTGTAATGCTTAAGGTCTTCATCTCCCTAGAGCACACTCTGAAAAGATCACTCTACCAAATCACGGTTATTTTTTTATTTTTTTGCGGTACGCGGGCCTCTCACCGTTGAGGCCTCTCCCGTTGCGGAGCACAGGCTCCGGATGCGCAGGCTCAGAGGCCATGGCTCACGGGTCCAGCCGCTCCGCGGCACGTGGGATCTTCCCAGACCGGGGCACGAACCCGTGTCCCTTGCATCGGCAGGCGGACTCTCAACCACTGCGCCACCAGGGAAGCCCTCATGGTTATTTTTAATTGAAGGAAATAGGCCTCTGCAATATTGGGGCATCTCCTTTTATCAGTTGTGGGTCAAAAGAAGCAGAAGCCACGTGCATTGGGCTTCCTGTGACTGTGTCAAATAGTGAGAGTTTATGAGTTCCAAAAGGGGTGGATCTGAGACTTAAAAGGACCAAAGGCAGAGTTTTTGGCCAGGGTATTTGGAGGGCCTCTACAAATTTTGCAAACTGAGTCTTCATAATGCCATTAGTATGTTCAAATAACCCAGAGGATGAAGGGTGGTAAGTGCAGTGAAAGTGTTGTAAACCTCACCAAACAGCACAGATTTGTCAACATACCTGACCAGTAAAATGGGTTCCTTGGTGACTATGAAATTCAAAAGGAGCTCCCCAAGGAGCGATAACCTTTGCCAAAAAGAATTTAGCCACGAAAAAGTCAGTAACCTGTCTGCAAGGGAAGGCTTCATCGTTGCCTATGAGGACAACATTCTATTTGATGCTTCATATTTGGGATTGGGGGGATTGATTTGACCTGGTGGGAGCGGGGGCGGGCAGTTCAGATTAGCCCCCTATCCCTCAACAGGACAAACTCACTGGCCACAATATTTGTCTGGGGTGAGGACTCTACCTTTTTCTTCTCATGTTTTCTCTGCAGAGCACACTTTCTTATAGATGTAAAAAACATAGATATAAAAAAGTTTAAAGGACCTAGTGACAAAAAACTTGATTTTGATTTAAACCAGTCACTTGCTAGCTATCGACTCTAGGTGGCCTCACCTCCCTAACACTCTATTTTCTTATCTGTGAATGAGGGAAATGATATTAACCCATGGGGCGGTTAGAAAGCTTGGAAATAATGCATGAAAAGTCCGAGCACTGATACCCTCCAAGCAGATGATAAATGTGCATTGCTGTTTTCACTAGATCACCTTTTTTGCAGATCTTGTCCCTGCCCTACCTTTATGTCCCAAGCTTTGCCCCTTCAGTGCACCCTAACTCACTTCCAAATACCAGTAACTGAGTTTCTTGGCTGAGGGATTTCCTCAGAGCTGGGGTGGGGTGCAGCCTCTTCACGTGACGGATCTCCAGCCATCCTCAAGCAAGGGCTGGTAAAAGTTGGTACATAAAACATCCAGTTGCTTGGCCCTCAGGTGAAGTAACTCCCAGGTGTTTCCTGAGGTTTCTCTACGGGATTCAGCTCTGGTCACTCACAGTGACCTGACAACTCATCTTTTACCAGCTGTCCTTCTTGTCCTCTCGGCCCTACCCTTGTTCTCTACATCTTCCAAATAAAGATATACTTGAGTCAGCCTTGAGGTTTACTCCTGGGAGAATCCAAACCCTCAACACACTCCTTTGGAATTTATGTCTGTTACATACATCTGTTATCTTAAAGAGAAAAGGGTAGCTTCTAAACATGGAAAGTCAGATCTGGAAGAGAACATACGGATTGGAATTCAAGTCTGTTAATCCACTGTGGTGTTCCTTACATCGGGTTGTTTCCTTGATGTGAGGAAGGAAACTTGCGTTTGGAAGGTCTCAGTAGACTCCCTCTACTGTTCCTGCTACTTCCTTTCCTTTTATGTTTTTGGCATTAGAAAGTGGAAAAAGGGTGTTTCAAACGTAAGATAGAGTTTAATTAATCGTGCAGAGGCTGGGGATCCTGACAATTCAGGAGCACATAAAGCTTGGGGTAGTGGAAAGGAAAACAAGAATTTTGGGTGGGTGTTAGATTGGATAATTATATTTTAAAGATTTAAAACCATCGAAAGCCATCTAACCTTTTCTGTTTCCAATTAGAAATATATTACACTGGACTATTTTTTAATGGAGCCTAAGTTGTATTCTGTGTTGCTGATTAATTTTCTCAAGTTACCTTGTCAGCTACAAATTGGCACTCGCCACTGGCTCTTGCCATCTGCCTCTACAAGGATTAAATTGTGAGCCGCTGCAGCTGCTGACTTTCATCACCCCCTGAAGGGATTCCAGGGTGGCAAACAGAAACAAGGCCCTCTGTGCTCTGGGAGAAACTGGCAGAACAGGTCTTCAGATAGTTAGATATTTTCAGGAGCCGATTTTATGAGCCCAATTCTTGTATCTCCTCGTATTTAGAAAAGCACTAAAATCCTCCGTGGTGATGACTGCTCCTCGGGCTAGCAGAAACCTCCTGCAAAAATATGTGCTTGATTGAAGGTACCCCCCCTTCACCAAAATCACTTATATACTGACTCCCCCCCCCCATCTTCGGAGCAGTTTCTCAGAGCTATCTGAAATGCTGTCTCCCAGGCTCTAGTTCTCGTTTTGCCCCAAATAAAACTTAACTCACAGCTCTCACATTGTGCATTTTTGTGGAGTCGGCACCTCCATCATTTTACTATTTATTTTTTGGAAGGAAGGACGGTGTTGCCAATAAAATGCTGATTCCAAAAGTTACCTCGAACTTATGGTTACCGGGGGGAAGGGTGGGAGGGAGGGATAGTTAGGGAGTTTGGGATTGACATGTACACACTGTTATATTTAAAATGGATAACCAACAAGGACCTACTGTAGAGCACAGGGAACTCTGCTCAATATTCTGTAACAACCTAAATGGGAAAAGAATTTGAAAAAGAATAGATACATGTATATGCATAACTGACTCACTTTGCTGTACATCTGAAACTAACACAACATTGTTTAATCAACTCTATTCCAATATAAAATAAAAAGTTATTTAAAAAAAGGACGCCTCAAAGGTGTATTAAAAAAAAAGGTAGCTCTATCTTTAGACCTTTCCAGAATTTCTTTTACCGATGCTTTGCACTTTGAACAAGAGAGGGGAAATAGGAGGTTCTCAGTGACACCACAACTTCCCTCTTCCCTGGCCATGTTAGCAACTTATAAATAGCAAAGGGGTTTCAATGAAATAGCCGGATTTCGAGAGTACAATGTATTGTTTTTCTTTATTTCTTTTTTCCCCCTTTTTCTTCTTTAAGGTTTGCTTTCTGGTCCTTGGTAATCTTTTCTCTTCCTGCTTTTCTTGTTTCTCTTCTGCTTTCCTGCCTGCTTTCTTTCCTTCTTGTTCACAAATTCACTCATTTGTAGTTCCTTTGTATTTTAAGCATATTGCTTTATTACCTTCCCTTTTCAACGTTAATGTTTGTAGGTTTATGTTTATATCAACTATAACTTATACTTCTTTATCCTCTTCTCTCTCACCATCTTTCCCCACAGGGAACCCCTACACCCCTGGTCTTGTACAAGGTATAAAGCAACTGGTCATTTTGAGCTTAAACAATGTTATCTCACCCATCAGAAAGTTCACTTGTAGGAATTCCAGAGGAATTATGTTTACACATCAAATCCCTATATGATGTGAAAACCGTGCATCAGCCCCGGGAAGGAGACATCTTGCTCCCCAACACCAGCCCCTGCGTTTCCTAGCAACGTGCTTCAGCAACAAGGGACTTTTGTGCAGGCAGCTGGATGCCCTCTTGGTTAGGTAAGTTGACTCTTCTGAGGACCAGCTTGTAGAAAGGTACACCTCAACAAACTTTGGGCTTTATTTCCTTCATCTTCCCCTTGTCTGAAGCAATAGTGTGATTAATCCATTGTTGGTTCGGATTTGAGACATTATCCTGTATGCTATAGGCTTGTGAAATTACTACAATTCCCACAACAAACGTATGTTAAATAAATTTTTGGCAAAGACAATCTCAGTCTCAGATCATAATTTGTTGCCAGACTCAGACAAAACCATTTTTTTAAACTCTACATAACATAATTTTGTTATGTACCTTCTATCATTTTTAAATTTTTATTCTCTGTGTTTATAATTTAACATTTCAAAAAATATACTCATTACAATGCCATGCCAGGCGTCTTGATGAACAAGGGGTCATCTCCCGAGACATCAGGGCTGCCGACAGCAAGGGCTGGAAGAAGAGATTTGCACCCTCCCTCCCCTCAGCGCACACCCAACCTGTAACGCAAACAGGCTGCAGGCGAGGGAGAGGAGCCTGGGCAGTCCCGGGTCATCTTCCCTCCTCAGTAACATGCAGCCAGGGTAGAAGGACAGTCCCTTGCTCCCTGGGCCTAGGTTCTTCCCATTCACCACACTGTTTTCTACATGAGGTTTTAGGAAAGCAGGCACTGCTTGTCCTAAATAAACTCCTCCAATCCGCCAATGCTGCTGCTGCTTAAAAAAAAAAAGAAAAGAAAATCCTGTATCAGAAGACAGAGTATTTTATTTCACACGGAACAGGAGGTGTATAATGCATTTCTCCCTGTGACAGGCAGGTGCCCCATTGACATAAATGCACACCTAGGGGTGAATAAATGATTATCATACCCATTTCTGAGAACCACATGTTTGCAGGGGAAGGGCATAAAGCTTAAAAATCTAGAATTAAAACAAAACAAACAGAAAACCCTGGGAAAAACAAAGGACAGAACACAGGAGCTGAAAATCATCCACTGTCCTGTCTGGAGATTGTCAAATACAGGCTGGGTTCATTTCTGGTCATGGTTACTTTCATGTGCAGGGGGTTTAAGAGTTTACGTGGAACATCGACACACTTTATCTTTCATTTATTAAAATTGCTTACAACCTCCATCTACTTCAACACCTATTTTCAAGGACATTCTGTGCAGAATGCAGTAGTAACAAAGACAAGCAAACAAAAAACAAAGGGAAGTTCCTGCCTTCATAGAGTTAGATTCTAGTTTGGGAAGGAGAGAACATAAATAATTATAGACTATGTTGTCACAAGGTAAAATTGTAAATTTGTAATTGTAATTACAAATTTGTAATTGTAACTGTGCTTTTGTAATTATAATTATACTTTTGTGATTGTATACTATGCTGTCACAATGATGAGTTGGAGCAGAGTATGCTATAAAGACAGGAATGACGTTGGCTAGCCTCTGGGTGCAGTTTGAAGTTAGAGTGGGCAGAAGTTGGTGTGGGCTGGTTTTGGATAAGACATGCGGTATGGGAGAAAGAGAAGTATCAAGGACGATCTTAGATTTTTGGCCTGAGCATCTGGAAGAATATCTTTCTTCATTTTTCTCTTTGTTTTACTGAAAATACAAATCTGCAGCAAATCTTGATTGTCTGTCTCTCTCCACGGACACTGGTACCCCACTGGCCACATCACCTGGTCAACTGCAGCATCACAAGATGCTCCGCTTCCGCCTCAGCTCTAACTTGTCTAGTAACAAGGGGGCTAATTCAGAACACGATTTGGGTTATGCTATACCCCTGATTAAAAACCCTTCAATTGGCTTCCAGATTCACTTACGCTAAGGCCAAATTCCTACTCATGGCCAAGTAATCCATTGCTTCATTCCTGACCCGTCTCACTGCCCTTGGTTCCTTCCAAACATCCCTGCTGCCTGTGCTTCCATCACTCTGGCTTTATTTCTGTTCTTTCAAAAAACCAACTAATGAGGTTTCTAAGGACCCTTGCCCTGCCCATCCCCTTGCCAGAATGACCCTTGTCCCGTGTTGTACATGCTGGACAATCATACAGGTCCCATCAACGTCCTGTCTAAAGTGACTTTTCCTGTCTCACCCCATCATTCTGTCATGCAATTCTGTTTTATGGGATTAACATAGCATACTTTTCTAAATTTATCTTGTTGAGTTACCTGCCCCTCACTTACTTGTGTATTGTCTGTTTCACGCATCTCTCTTTCTGTGATGTATGCTTCATGAGAAATGGTCTCTGCCTTTTTTCATGCTTTCTCTTTTTTGTATCCCCAGAGACAAAGCCCTGCCTGGCACGAAATAGGGGTACACAATGTATATTTAATAAATACTCAATAAATTTAGGACCTGGAATGAATTCAAACTCTGTAAGTTTGAATTTATTAACATCATGGATACTTTACAAGATGCTGGAGATACACTGAAAACAAAACAAAACACAACAAAGCAAAATCCAGGGTCTTATTTCAAGTAACTTAGAGATAATTTTGAATATATACACAAAAAAATGGGCTATATAATCCAATGTATTAATCACAAAAGAAGGATAAGAAAAGGTAATATGGAAGCACAGAGTTTATTTTGGCTTGGAAAGTCTGGGAATATTTCAAGAAGGAAGTCGCCTCACAGCTGGGACTGTAGCGGCAGGGTGAGTTTTAGGAGAAGGTGCTATAATCCAGAGAATATTAAGTACCAAGTCCTAGATGTGAGAGGAAGGTTGACACGTTGAAGAACTGCAAACCACTTGTTGTGTCTAAAACATGTGTGACAAAAGGGTCCTCAGCAGGGGTCAGTCATAGGTAGGTGAGTCTAAAATTTCCAGGGCAAACAAAAGATCAGTAAGATGAAATGATAAGAGAGGGCACGGTGCAGAGACACAGGTAACCCAGGCAAGTGTGCAGGGAAGATGAGTAGGAGGGAATGAAAAGCTGTGCACAGGAGAGCAGACACGGGGAGATCTAGTTGTGGAGCAGAGTTTATCTAGGATAAAGATTTTGAAGCCCATCAAAATATTTTTTCTACCCATAAGCATGCCTCCTTGGGGCCAGGTGATCAATGTTTGCTTTTGGCCACCTCCCTAGGGATTTGCAGGAGTTGGGAGGGTAACTTGACCTTTCTGTAATGGGCTCAGCAAAACCAAAACCGAAACTAATAGTGTTACAGGATGCAGAGCAAGTAGTGTCTGGGGATTCAGTCCTACTCCTGTCCCTTAGTTGAAAACTTGAAAGTTCCAATCATATTTCTGGTAGCTTTGTGGTCTTATTATTGTCTGACTTGAATTGTAAGTTTTGAAATAGCCACAGCCCCACAATTTGAAGTAAAATATATAGAATTTACGTAAGTCCTTCACCCAGGTAGGAACACTGGAACTGTTTTGCTTCTTTTAGTTATTTCATGTTTTTCCTTTTAGCAAGAGGAGGAGAAAAGGATAGTGATAAGGTTGGGAATGTAAAACCAGGCAGATAGAGACTGTTAACCATAGGATGGTGGTTTCTGGTCCCAACTCAGATAAACTCTACGGTCGTGGGCACATCCTCAAGTCCTTGCTGGATCCATATTTCCAGAACATGATATGTGGTTCCAGAACAGATGCTCTCTGAGCTCCTTTCTGATTCTGATATTCTAGGATTCAAAGTAGAAATGCCCAGATGCTACTGAAAAATGTGAACATACGGATGCATTTCTGACCTGCTGGCACATGAGCTGCCTCTTTCGTTACCAGGCAGAATGAGTTCATTACCCAGGATTTCACAGATGTCCCAGGTCCTCATTAGGCAAACTGTTTGGATCACAATTTCTTAAAAGCTTTTCAAAATATTTTGCTTTGTCTGTCCTGTGATTTCCATGCCCTTCTGTTTTCAGGGATGGAAGGGCAAGACTGAGAAGAAAAAAGAATGAAAATTACCATCACCGCTTTTAAGGAAACAGTGCTACCTTCTGTAATGTTCTCTAGAAAGTCTTGCAAAGTTATTAAGTTCAGATAAAGAAACATTTAGGATTGTCTGCTAGGTGACCAGCTCCACGCCAGAAGCTGGTGACAAAGGTTAATAACACGTGAGATGCATCCTCCAGGAGCTTACAATCTGCTATGGAAGAGGGGCACCACCGGTTAATAGTCTACCAAGTGTTAAGAGAAAGGAAAACAAAATTCTATGAGGATCCCAAATGATCTGGTTTGGGGGTTAAAATGTCTACCCCAAGAATCTCCCTTTGCTCTTGGTGGATCTGATGAGGTCATATGTACAGAAGTACTAGGCGAATGTGTGACAAAGAACAAGTCTTAATTAATTAATACATCAACTTTGTAAAATTTCACAAAACATGAGCTATGTGAAGGCTCTTCCAAAGGGCTCTTCCAAAGTCTTGCCCTGAAGTTTAAGCTTTATTATCTTTCTAATAATTTTACCCAGGGGTTCCTTATTCTAAAAGCATCAACTAAGTGCTATCAAAATGTTCAGTGAATGCACTCAGGCTGCAAGCATCAGAAAAAGACACTGAAGCCACTGAGCCCATGTCATAGGTAACGGCAGACAAGTATGTCATGGGCTTCAGAGTGGATAGTGTTCTATCTTTTTTAGTGGCTGTCAATTACAAAATTTTCAGGGCAGGTCCCAGGGAAGGATCCACTAGTTCTAAAGCCAACTCTCATACAGGAATGGGAAATATATACGTAAGGCTGGATATTCTCTGAACTAACTACCTTTTCTCTGATACCCAGCTTTGGACCTCCCTACCCAAACCCTTCCCTTCCATCTCTCAGTTATTAGATGCCTATATTGTGTCAGGCACTAATGCAAGTTAGAAAAGTGTTCCAAGGACAAAGGGGACCTGCTGGAGCACAAAACATGCTGACACCTCAGCGACCAAAGTCAGGGGACTGCAGTGATACTTCAGTTATTGAGTGGTGGGAAATCTAGGAAGAAACCAAGACTAACAAAATGGAGAACAGGGAATGTAGCAGTCAAGGGGCACAAAGTCACTGTATCTCATTCCTTATGCACAAATCATTTGGCCCATTGAGCACCAGAGATTAATTCCAAGATTGAAGCTTCTGAAAATATCCCCTGAACCTCTCCTGATTGGATTAGAGACTTGGTCAGGTAGATGGATGTCAGTCAATCTGGTTTGGAGAGCTGGTAAAAGCAAAACCATGGGTGATGCCTGAGCTCCAAGGATCAGGCCAGGGATCGCCTGTGTCTGTGTGGATGAGTAATGAGTCATGCTGATTCTCTCTCCTCCCATTAGGTTGAATTCAGGTTCTATGGATTTTGTGCTGAGAAATATTTGTCAAACGATAACCTGTGTAAGCTTCAACTTCTTTATCTGTAAGTCTAAGACAACTGTCTTGACTTGACCTTCATTTCCCAGAAAGCAGAACTTGAAACAAAGCCTCAAGTATACTTTATTTTGAGAACAGGGTTAAGGCCTGGAGCAAATCTCTGACAGAGGAAAAGCTGAAGTAAAGATGCATTACAGGGTTGAGTGGCTGGTTCCTTGAGCCCATGTAACTACTTTGAGAATCTGGAGAAAAGCATCTCAGATTCTCCATTCAAGAAAAGAGATGGGAAAGCATTTATTCAATCAGTATTGTATTTGTCTGTTCAGGCTGCTATAACAGAATACAATCAATTATTTTGCTTAAATAGGCATTTATTTCTCACAGTTCTGGAGTCTGGGAAGTCCAAGATCAAGGTGCTCAATGATTTGGTTCCTGGCTTGCAGACGGCTTTCTTCTTGCAGTGTCCTCACACAGTAGAGAGAGAGATAATCTTTCGTCTCTTTTTATAAGGGCACTAATCTCACCATGAGGGTCCCACCCTCATGACCTTATCTAAACCTAATTACCTCTAAAGGTCTCATCCCCAAATACCAACACGCTGGATGTTAGGATTTCAACAAATGAACTTTGGGGGGAACACAACATTCAGTTCATAGCCACTCCCATTCATCCTCCCTCCAAGTTTCACCCCTTAGGATGTTAACTATCCTGCATTTCCAGTTTGCTTGTGGAGAAGCTGCCAGTGGATTCCTGATGTTCATTGATGCAGAGTCAACAGAGAAGCCCAGGAAATAAGTAAGACTGGCAAGGCTCTGAGGTGGGGCACTGGCAGGATGCACCTTGCTGTACAGGTCCCTGCAGTGGTGACTGGAATGAGGGACAGGCATTGCTGATAGAATCTTAAATATCAACTAACATGTATTCAATGCACACACATCTTTATAGGTTAATTCTGAGTATTAATGTTCAAAAACAAAGGTACAAAAGAATCAGCCATACGCAAGAGGGAAGACATATGGGAACATATGTATATGTATAACTGATTCACTTTGTTATAAAGCAGAAACTAACACACCATTGTAAAGCAATTATACCCCAATAAAGATTTAAAAAAAAAAAAAAAAGAATCAGCCAGGGCTAAATAAGTGTTAGCTCCCTTTTCTACCTCCTCTTTTCTCTGCAAACATTCTTCATTTCTTACAGTTAAGGTCAAACTCTATTAGAAGAGAAGTGCTTAGAGCCAATCTTGAGCTATTTACAGATGACAGAGCCAAAGAGTTCAATGTAATGACAAGACCTATGCAGTTCATCCTTCCGTAATATGTGTCCTTAATAGTTGAAACGTTTGTTGCATCTTAATAATTTTACCAGAACTGTCACCCGGGAGCCTATGTTAAAGCCATATCACAGTGGGCTCATCCCATGAATGCTCTCCACCTCAGTGAAAATGCCTTCAACCCAATTAGCCTATGCAGTTTAATTTGTTCAGTGAAAATCGCTGGGGCTTAATTGAATTCAATAGGACACAAATCAATAGAAATCAGTTCCAAGAGATTAGCCTCACATTCATCAGCATGATTAAATTAAAGTGAATCTAGAGAAGATTTACCTAAATGGCTGACATGTTTCTAAAATGCACTGCAAATGACTATGGTGTTAGGTTGTTGATAAGAGTTTTGGAGGTTATGTACTGACTCCTAATGGGCTGATGTCACTGCTGGAGGTGGAGAGGTACATATGAAAACAATAAATAAGTATACTCTATACTTAAAGAACTTCACAAACAGATGGTTCATCTTCCCAACACCCAGAAAAAATAGGTAAGATTAAGTTTATCTTTGAAGGTAAGAGTGACGCTGAATTACGTTGGGTGACTTTCTTATAGATCCCAAATTGCTAGGGTATAGATGTCCATCTGATGGCGTATTGATGTCTGTACTTCCTGTGAACCCTCATCTCTCAACTGTACCATTGGAAAATATTTGTAACCAGTCTCCCTGCTTCTGCTTTTGGTCTCCAGCTGTCTATTCAGAGTGGTTGTTTTTACAACATAATCATGATAGATAATTTTATGGATTGCATACAATGTGCCAAAGTGATACAGGTGGTCATCAGATCACATTTCAAGAAATGCTGACATGGACCAGTCTCCCACTCACTGTGAGAATACCCTCTATATCTGTATCTTGTTGGAGTCTAGTAACTCAGCTACTTTTAGTGATATCGTATTCTTACATTATGGCATTGGCATTTCCCGCTTTACATTTTGTGGCATTGACTTTTTGATGGAACTCCAAAATTTCACAACGTGCACTTTTAGTCTAGCATTCTGCTAATGTGTAGTTGAAAGCATTCCTAAATGATTTACTTCAAAGACATATTGGGGACATAATGGGAATTTAAAACAGAAAATCGGCATCAGAGGTGCAGAGGAATGGATGAATACGTGGGTGGTGAAAAACTGCTTAATGTAAGGGTTTGAGAGGTCAGTGTTAAGACCATGCTTGTAAAACAGCCTATTTTTCAATTTGGAAAGTTGTGACTTGAAAGATCTTCCTCACTTATTCATTTGTTCACTCTTTGAAAGGATTCAGGATACAGTGAAATATTAGACTTGATATAGACAAGGTAGAACGGACTGAAATTAGTTTCCCTCCAACATACTAAATTGTTATCCTAATTTAGCTATCTAGAGCTACACAAAATGTATAGACTTGTCTAACACCGTTCAAATGCTTGAAGGCAAACCTGCAGGTTTACATCATTCCTCAATATGACAGCTTCCACTCCCGCTACAGTCATCACTCTCCTCAGATTTACACTTCGCAAGTAGCTCCAGACCTAACGTAGAACATGAAGGAAGGAGGAAGGAGAAGAGAAAACAGTCTTTTGCTTGGGACACGGCTTACATTAATCAGATTACCTTCAAACACCAGCCCAGGGATTTTAGTTTCGAACACAGAAGACAGTTGGAATGTTAATCATTTTCAAATATTGGCAGGACTGCCATAGAAAAGTAGCAAAAATATTTAACTAGAAGTTAGAAAAAAATATTCATGTAATAGCTTTGTCTTTATTCTGAAATGTGACCTTGGGAAAGCCACATAATCTCTCTGGATCTCTGTACATTGGAGATGCTAATAATACATGTTTTTCAGTTTCAGATGAGGATCAAAATAAGTATTTTGCGATTTATAAAGTGAAATGTGCTGCGTGCATGTGAGATGATTTTTATAATTAATATTTTCTTGCTACTTTTGAGACTCCAGAGTACTGGCCAGGAAACATGAAATACGTTATTGGGGAATAGCTGTTAGGTCAATGTACTATTGAACTTTCTAATATCTGTAGCTGTCCATTAACAGGCTCGACCATCTCACTAAGGAGTGAGCATCTCTCCATAGCAAACGTTTAAGAGCCTAGACGAATTTGTCCAGATTCACATATTCTAGTTGTCATTTTATGTGGATCAAAATTTTACAACATATATTGTCAAGTTGGTTTCATACTGGCTTTTCCTTCCATTATGTGATGCATTTAAAAAAGTGAACAACCATCATGTAGTTAAACCAGAAAACTTGGTTTTCAAGCTACGTTAAGTTTAACATGTTGAGGTGGTAACATGGATATTTTTCAAGTGTGTTAAACCCCAAAATGTTGATACCAATAAAATGGGAGTTCGGGTACCAAGGACTTCTTAATGTGGTTCATGCATTTGGTTTAGAAGGAAAGGAAGAGAAGTGCTGAGCAGGAGAGGCAAGAAAGTGTTTTAAGACAAAGAAACAGACATCTAAGCTGATTTGAATAAGGCCAAAGAAGGAAAAAGTGAAAACAGCAGCTGGAATACCCCAGACATGATCTGCAGAGCTCAGATCATTACAATAGCATCGTATCATTATCATTACCGATAACGTACATGTTCTTGTCCAAGCTCCTTCTTTGCACGCCCAGAAATAGTACAGCGGGACAGAGTATGGGTACCGGTAATATGCTGGGCAAATGTGTTTGCTGCTGTGTTTACAGAGTTATGGGTGGTGATGAAATGGTAAGTCAGTAAGAAAGGGTCAGTTTATGGGATGTATGAAGTTTGTGGGAATTAAGAATTTTAGATATCTTGTGTTCATTATGTCCCTACTCATGGCAGGCCAAGAGAGCTATTGACTTTTTCCAAGTTGACCCTTCTTAACCCTCTGCTGGTGAGACGGTGAAATGTGCTGTCCAAGGGCATGGTTTATCCTCTGGTGCCACTATTTACCAGATGCTCATTGCATTGGGACAGTTACTTGATTACTCTGGACTTCCGTTTCCTCATCTGTAAAACTGAAATTCCATTAGCATTTACTTAAAGAGATTGATGTGCCTTAAAAGAGTTTATGAAGTGTTTAGCTCAGTGCTTGGTACATGATAAGCGCTCAGAACTGTTAGTTAAATAAATAAAAACCACAACAATAACATCAACAAAAATAATACCGATACTAATAAAACTGAAACTAGACAATGTAATCACCCTCCGAGTTTTATCTAAACAAAAACATGCTTCTCTCATCTCTGTAAAATCGTGCAACAGCAAAAGGTAGCATTTGCAGGTGGTTTTAGAGTTTATAGAGACTTTTGCAAACAGTTCACTTAACAGAGCGACTAAGATGGGCATTATTATTAATATCCAAACTTTAGAAATGAAGTAACTAAGACCAAGAGAAAGGAAATGACTTGCTGAAGGATACATAGATAACAGACAACCAAGTCGAGAATTCTTATTTGATGTGCCGTTATCTCCAATAAATAACTAAAGCTATAGATATAGAAATAAATACAGATACAAGTATATAGAGATACAGATGTAGATACTGCCTATCCCTATGTTTCACTTTGGATATCTTTCCACATTCAGATGTCCTGTGGCCACATGGTTTCTCCCTAAATTTCTCCCTGGTGCACTCAGTGGTAGAGCATAGAAAGTAAATTCGACAAAGGACTTTATAAATAAGACTTAATACAATCCGTTTACAGAAGGAAAAACAAATTGAAAGACTTTCTCAAGGTCGTTTAGCAAGACACTGGCTTCCTTTCTCAGAGGCAACTGCTTTTCTTCATATTTTTGTGACTGTCTCATTCTTCTTCCATCAAAATTGATCTGTTCTGATTTTAACTGTATCCTACCCAGTTCTCAGAGGGTAATCTAAATTTAGGAATAATAGATATTTCTTTATGCTCAGTAAAGTGAGGAGCGACATCCCTGTAACTGAACTACACTAATACTCTACATTTCTCAGAATTTAACTCGTGTATATTAACCACTATACTGCCATCTCCCATTTCTGTTTATAAGCTAATGAAAGCGGAAGGCAAGTTGAAGCTAGCTTAGCTTAATATTGCATTTTTCCTCTCGTTTGTTTGTTTATTCGTTTTATAAACGTATCGAGTGCCTACTCTGTACTTAAGATCATTCTTAGTAATATGAATACAACCGTAATCAAGTCAGACAGCATTGCTGTTCTCATCAATCATACATGTGGAAGGGAGGAGACAATATATACATATACAATCACTTCAAAACACACTAAATTTTAAGAAGGAAATAGGCGTGCATGTGTATGTGTGTATATGTGTTTGTATGTGTTGCTTTATACAAAGAAAGCATCTGTGTAGAGGTGACATTTGAGTTGATATTTGAATACTGAGAAAGGTAGCCATTTGAGGAGCCAGGGCAAAAGACCCTCAGGCATAGGAAAAAAACATCCCAGTGTCCCTGATGCAGGAATTACCTTGGAGCGTTCAAGAAACAGAAAGGAAGCAGGGGTGTCAGGGTCATCATGGGAGGTTGGAGAACACTTAGAACTGAAGTCAGGGGTGTAGTCAGGACTAGATCACATGCGGATTTGTAGGCACGGTAAGATGTTTAGATTTGATTCTAAGTGTTTAAAAAAAGCCAATGGAGAGTTTTAATCATAAAAGTAACAAGACACAAATTTTGTTTATTAAAGATCATTCTGGAGGATAAGAAATTGTAGGTGGTAGGACTGGAAGAAGAAAACCAATTAGGAGATCACTGATGTCTTCCATGCGGAGATGATGATAATTTTGACTATAGCAGTAGCAGCGGTGGCAGAGAGAAGAGAACAGAATCAACATATATTTAGATTTAAAACCTTTAGAACATTTCAATGGGTTGGATGATAGGGGAGAGGGAAATGGAGTGATTGAGGGTGATTTTTTTGTTTCCTGTTTAAGCAATTGGCAGAAAAATGGATCAATTTACTGTGATAAGAAAGACGTGGGAGTAGAGTAGGTAGCAGGGCTAGGATGGAATAAAGGGATGAGAGAGAAAAAAATTAGCAGAGGACATGAAAACCAGATTGGAGTGAGTTGAATAGTGCACGGGTAAATAGGATCTTGAATATAAACAAACTTCTAAGAAATTCTGCTATGTTGCTTATACTATTCAAGCAATGAATTAGAAATTGACAGTACTGGATCAAGAGGATGGATACCAGAGGGAAAGTCTTGAGCAGGTGATTGGGGTTAGAACACACAGTGCTCAAACAAAAGTTGATTGAGTAGCCTTAGATTAAAGTTACATATAGATATAGGTAGAGACATAGATATAATATATATGTGCTTATTCATTCTTATTTCTGCTTCTAGACTGTACAATTTCTACTGTTCTTTCTTTAAATTCACTGTCTTTTTTTTCCTGTTGTGACCACCTACTGTTAATCCAACCAAATGATTTCAGATATTGTATTTAATAGTTCCATTAATTTGCTTCTTAATAATTTCCATTTGGTTTGAGATTTCCCATTTGTTTACCCATCATAACCATTTTGTACTTATGTCCTTCAACACGTTCATTATCAAGGGTTTAACATCCTTGTCTGATCATCCCAACATCTGGTCAGCTTAGTGGGTTTTTATTGACGGATACCCAGAATATATAAATAGCTGTTACATTAATGGAAAAAAAAAACAACTTAAAAAAATAATTGCTAAAGATAGGAGCAGATAATTTATAGAAATAGAAATGACAGACACTCGACTAGAAATCAAGGATATACAAATTAAAACGGCTATCAGATACCATTTTCAACCCATTAGATGGGAGATTTAAAATAAATGAAAAAAATTAAAATAATCACCTTTTTGGGCATAGTATGTTCAAGAGTACATGAAGATAGGAATACAAACTTCAGAAGTGCTTCTGGAAAACAACGTGGCAGCATTTTTTTGAATTCAAAGTATGTTTACCTTTTGATCCGTAAATTTCTCTTTACGATAGCTACACCTGACAAAGATCCAGACATTTCTCTCTCTCTTGCCCTTCACTTCTTGTCCCCCTTACTGGCATTGGGAGAAGAGAGCTAAGAAACAACAAAAACAAAAAGCGTGAAGAGTCTCTCGTTTTTTGTTTTGCTTTGTTTTTTGTTTTGTTTTGTTTCGTTTTTGAAGACGAAAACATAATCCCTGTGAAAATGATTGTTGCGAGGCGCAAATTGTAATCCACATTCAGAATGAAAGGGTGATGAATCAAGGTCTTTCTCAGTGTCTTATGTTTATTTCTATTTGTCTTAGGGATGCTGAGTAACTGGTAATAGAAGGTGTCAGTTGTTCCTATAAAGAATTTTATATGGCCCATTGCCTTCCTCTGGTCTGTTGCTGACATACATAATGCTAACGATAACTAATTAGTTGTGCTCCTTTGGTATAATTAATAAGCAATAACCATACTATTGTTTGAGGATGCTAAAACTTTAATGCCCTCTTGCTATCTGCCTCACTTGAATACTGAGGAACATAATGGTTCCACAGAGTCATAAAGTAGCCAGGACCCTTTTTAGTTTTATTGTTATTGCCAACTCTAGCTTACTTTTGACTGTGGTGTTAAACCATTCCAGATAATTGAGACAGTTATAGGCGCCGGGTAAGAAATAGTTATGACATGAATGTGAATTCTAGGTGATTACATTTATAGCTTGTGTCTTCACAATTGGAATGGGAAATTTAGGATAAGGAATTGTCCTTGGTTCAAAGTTTTCTGGCTGTTTAAATCTAAGTCACTGCCCGGAAGGCCCCTAACATTTTGTTTTGGTATTTGTTAGTCAACAGGTAAGTTTAGGGCACCTGCCAGATGGTTAGACCCTTGTGGTCTGGGGATGAAACAGAGGTCTAATCACTCATTCTATATGTCCTTACTGAGTATCCACTAAGTGCTGGGCCCTACTCTGAGACTAGAGGATGTAGATTTTGCCTTCTTGTGGCTTTCAGACCGAATTATAGATTTCCAAATTTGGAGCTAATGTTGAAGGCTGTCCAGTGCAATTCCTCATCAAATGGTTGCTTTGATCACCCAGCAACCTCACTTAATGGGTTTTCAGCCTGGGGTTGGACTTCTCAAGTGTTGGAGAAGTCGTTACCACTATGTCAGTCCATTCTACTTTTTGTACAAGTTGGATCCTCGAAAAATATTTTATGAACTACGCCTTGCTTTACTTTAGCATGTAATTTTCTTCAGGGCGTTATGAGAAATTTGCCTGTTCTTTCACAGGGAAATGTTCAGTTATTATGCCAATATGATTATCCACGTGCCTGTCCGTTCTTCTCTTTCCTATACAATAGGATTTCGACTCACTTCAAGACCTTTATAGTTGGGTCTGTATGCTCTCCTGCAGGTCTATGTGGCTTCTGAAGTCTAATGCCTAAAATGGAATTTACCCACCCCGACAGGATCTTATCAACAGAAAGAGGGACTGTCATCTCCCTTATTCTAGATTTCTTTAATCAATGTTCAGCAATTTCACATTAGAGTCAAAGAAAAAGCGATATATACACACATGACCTGCAAACTAGTCTTGCAAGGGAATTGCCTCAGCTGCGTCATGAGGAGATTCACCCAGATTTCCAGTGACGGTGAAAACAGGGACACAGAACTTTGTGGGTGTCTGAATGGCTTCTCTGAAGAAGTCACTTTTGCTGGGCCCTGGCAATGTGGATGGATAGACGACAGCGAGATATGTTAGTGGGTAAGAAACTTTTGAAAATGTCCGATGCTTAAGACAAGTGAAAAAGCCACTTTGAATTATTCCAAAAGTCAAGTAATCAAAGCAGAATGCACTGATCCACCTGGGATACTGTTGGTTCACAGGTTGAACCCTGAACGTGAAGAGGGAGAGAAGGAAGAAGGAGGCAGCCACTCCAGTTGGGTAGGCGTCAGGCTGAATAAGCAAAGAACTTAGATATAAGTCCTATTTGGGGCTAAGAGATGAACAGGTCTCCGCACCCACCAACCAGCATCTTCAAGGTTTATAGAAAGGCCTTAACAGGGCTCAGTCATGTGCAGTGTCCAGAGGGTCTTAACAACACGTTTCTCTCAAGGCAGTGTCCTTGGAACAGCTCCCTTTGTGGGAACGGGGGACAGAGCATATGTTCCCAGGACAGGGGAGCAGGTGGGGAGCCTCCAAGTGCCTGGGTACAGCTCATCTGTCAGTCACTTCCTCTCCGTGACCTCCGACAACAGTTATACAAACCCTGCTTATCCCTCAGCAAATCATAGCCTGCTGGGATGAAGAGGTGTAGCTATCTAGTTGATAAAAAGAACTGGAGCAGGTCATTATTAGCCATGGCTCTTTTCTTTCGGCAACACTGAGTTAAGAATAAGTAATTCTCCCTAGTGAGAATTCGGAATGGTTTCGCTGAAAATGAAACCTATAAAAAAATAGATAAAACATACATTGTGCGCTTATAATTTGCTGGAATTGTGCTAAAAGCAATGCATGCTGTATCTAATTCCCTGCATGGAATCTAGCAGATAGGGGTTTTTACTATGCCTAGTTTACAGGTAAAGAAATCAGGAACTCAGAGGGACCATATGACTTGTCAGAGTCCCATAAATAGCAAAAGGCAGAGGAAGGAAAAAGCGTAAATAGTTTGATTCAAGAGACTTCAGTCACTGCAACAAAACATGAATTCTGTGTTTTTCACGGCCAATCAATAACCAGTGGTTTATGCGGTCGCCATTAACATTCAATTTACCTGAAATTAGTTTTGACGCTGAATTATGGCTCTAGGCTGACAGGGGGGTTTCCTGTCAACAGAAAATAAAATTCCTCCAGAGGTTGATAAATCGCTTTGATGTTGACGCTCTGGATTGAAGTGTGTGTTAGAGCCTTGCTACTTGGTGTGGTTTGCATATTCGAAGTATCAGCTTCCCCTGGGAGCTTGTTAGAAATGCAGAGGCTTGGGCTCCACCCCAGATAGACTGAATCAGAATCTGTACTCTGAAAAGATTCCCAGTACTTTGTACATTAAATTTCAGAAGAGTTGCTATAAAGGACACATAGGAGGTAGAGTCTCTACCGATGTAAAGGGACAGAAAGTAGAACTGTTGCCTCAGTCTAACAGGCTGGTGTCTTGAGTAATACGGCAGGTCATCCACAGACATGGAGTTGGAGAGATCAAGGTTTAATTTATCTTACAAGAAAAATACTAAGTTCATGACACTACCACTAAAACTACTACTATTAACAACAAGTACAGTTAACTTTATTGTCGGATTATGATGTGCTACCCCACACAGTGTGCTAGGATTTAGAGATTAATTAGACATTCTCTCTATCATCAAGGTTTTCTTGGTGGAAGGACATCACATAGGGTTACAATTCTTGTTTGGCTATTCTTTCCAAAGATGCAGAATGAATGTGACAGGAGCAGAGAGAAGGGGGCACCCCATACTACCTGTGGGCATTGGGCATGGCTTCATAAAGATGTCATTTGAACTTGATGTTGAAGGATGAAAGGAACATCAGTCCTGATGACTCTTATACAACAGTGGCTCACAGCTCTTCTTGATGTCACGAGTTTGTCTGTTGCTTCCTTCTTCCTTTCCTGTCTTCCTTCTTTCCTTCCTTTCTCCTTTCCTCCCTTTTCTACCTTTCTTTCTAGCTCCTGTTCTTCCTTGCGGCAAATTTTATTAAGACCTACCACGTGCATTCAGTAACGGTTTGGGCAAGATTCTATTACAAATACCTATATTGAAAGGAAGGTCAAACACACAGTCTTTGATTTTATTCAATTTCCAGCCTAGTAAGGGTGATGGCTAACAAAATATAAGCAAATCAGAGAATAGATAATAATGAATTGTTGCGGTGGGAAGAAAACAAATAGTGGTCGTAACAGAGAAAATCATAAGGTGCCTATTTTGATCGGATGGTTGGAGTGAACTGCATTTTAAAGAGAAAAGGTGAAAGGGAGCCAGATATGTACAGAGTAGGGGAAAAAGTACCCCAAGCAAAGGGAAAGTTACATGTCAATGCATACAGTGGGGAAGAGTTTCACAACCTGAAAGAAGGCCCTGGGGGCTGTCAAATGTTATGAAACAAAAACAGACCAATGCCTTCAATCATTTTCGATTTTAAAACAGCACCAGAGGTTGCAATGCGGTGAATGCATGAGAGTGAGTCAGGAAAGAAGTCAGGAATAAGACCGGTTTAGCGGCTGTCAGGCCAAGGCATCCACCTTTCCTACTTGCTATGTCAAGCAGCCATAATCCCTCTAGGACTGCACCTCAACTTTGAAATACCTGTCCTTTCCTTGGGGTCGCGGCGCGTGAACTCAATACCAGGGTTCTGTGATTCAGGAGGCTGGTCTGGCTTCACCAGCCATAGGAAGGAGTCTTTCTGTGCACACATTGGTAGACCAGAGAATAGCAGAGAGCTGCCTCAATCCCCTACCTGCTCACTCGTCGCCGGTCTTCACCCTCCTGCACATACCTTGTCATGAAATAGAATTGTGTTGCCTGTGACAACAAAGCCTTGAGTCCGCTGGGCAGCTGCTTACCTACAGGGCTGACTCCCAAAAAGGTTATATAAATGTGTTTCTGCTGGCCTACTATGTGCCAGACTCTGAGCCCTAGGGCTACTGACAGGAACCCATCAGACCAGTCTTCTATTTTGAGAAAGTTGCCATGTATATAAACATAAATAGGACAACGCAGAGGTAGAGGCGTGGGAGCTGTATTCAGAGGTATAGATCAGTGCCAGATAACGTCAGGAGTTTCTGCCACGATAAAGAGTCTGGATCCTGGGAGAAGGGCCATGCAGTCCAAGTAGACTTATTTGGTTTCCATGAAAATGTTTCTTCTAATTTTGCATTACTAACCTGCGGTTTTGTGACAATGAAATTATGCTTCTATAAGCCACTCTGTGATCAGTGAATGATTAAACAATGCTACAAAAAATATTCATCCTGATTGTTTTTCAATTACCTACCTTTATAAGAGTTTTCACAAGCGTCAACTCAGCCGAAGCTCCTGTCACCTTGGGATGCACATACGGTAGATGTGACTATACCCATCAATCTGATGCCAAAGGACATTATGGAATGTGGGAAGTCACATTAATTGCTTTTTACAGGGATGAAAAATAAGTAAATCTTGGGCTGCCACATGCCTCCTTCATCAAATCTCTTCTTCATGGCGCTCGCAGACAACACCAGTTCATCATGGCATTTCTCTGCTGAGCCCAGACGTAGCTTCCAAATTTTATATATAACCCTGCAGGCATGATCAACAAATGAATGGAACTGGCCATACACGTCAAAATGTATCTGTTATCTATCTCTGGCTTGCGAAGGGATTGCTATTGTGCTTTAGTTATTTAAATCTTTTAGCAGTTAAAAAGTGAAAAGCGACAAAACCAATATTCGTGCCCATTGCTCATTGAATCCAATGTCCTTTTCTGAAGAGTGGCAAGAATGAGGCTAGAATACAGGTATCGTCTCACCCCAAAACTTGTCAACTACTTTATGGAATACAAACTTTTAAAGCTAATGCAGAAAGGCATACTCAACTTCAATTTGTAATTCTCATCTGGAATTTGAAAAAAAAATATGAAGAAGAAAATAAAGCTACTATATTAAGTACCAGATATGCCTAACTCCTGCTTCAATTAACATGCTTTCTCAATTTGCACGATTCTTAGTAAGCACAAAGGACACTGTACGTGGGCCTGAAGACTTATAGATTTGGGGCACAGTGATTCACCAAGTCGAGGTTCAGCAGACTTCAGATGATGACCAGGAATCCACGATGTTGCCGATACAGCCCAATGAGACACACTGTCCTGAAACACTCAGACAGAGGTGTCATCAAGGGAGATATAACCTCTAGCTTCCCAGACCGAATTAGAGATATCTCAGTTGAAATCTGCATTTGGTTGATATAGCCTGGGTGGCATGGTGATGCAGCTCTATTCCTATCTCGGTCTCTAGGGATGTGAAGTTCAAGGGCAAGAACTAATAGGAATTTTGCACTAACTGTGTACTAGGCACTGTGCCACTCCTTTGGTGCAAAAAGCAGTTGAGGTACGATCCATCTCTCGGGGACAAAAGACAGACTGGTTGAAACTAACACACAAGTAGAAAAGCTCAGAAACTACAGATTTCTCAGGCTTGAGTCTGCGCCCCAGTGTAAGATGTCCTGCAGCTACATACGTAGAATGACAGAGATAGACTAAGTTAATAGTCATCCGTACACGGATTTGTTTGTTAAAGCAGTGCTTATTGCCTTTCAGGGAAGAGAGGTTTCGCTTTTGTTTTTGTTTGCTAGGTGGCAGGTGAATTGTGAAATAGTGTCTTTTCTCTGTACACAGTATTAGAAGAAAACGTTCATAACTTTTATTTTCTTTACTGCATCTGTTAATGTAAGAAGAACGGAGATTCGCCTCTACCAGTTCAAGCACTTATTTCATCTCTTTGAAAATAGCTCCCACGTTCCTTTGTAGCCCACCCATTTCCCATTGCCCTGTTCCTTCAGAGCTCACAGCAATCATAACCATGTCGGAAAATTCTTCACCAATTTTTATGAAAAATGCCCTCTTATGCTTTCCACTTATGACGCACACATGCTTGTTTACATTCATAACTAATATAACTTTCCATTTATGTTTATGATTATTGATTATCTTATTACTGGCTGCTTTCTTTGCTACTATATAACTTTCATGAGAGCGGGGGATATCTATCTTTGTTCATCTTTGTTTCCTAAGTACCTAGTAATCTCGGTTTTAAGAACCAATAATTGCTAAAAACAATGTATGATTTTATAGCTAAGGAAATGGGTGCGATACAATTACGCAACATGCCTCCTGTCACAGCATTCATACATGGCAGAGACAGATTTAGAACCCATGGTTTGTATGACTCCAAAAGTCCAAGTTTTTACCCCCTCCTCCCTTATATAATTGTGTGTTCCCTCATTCATAAGAGGGAACGCAATCTCCATCAGGACTGAGTACCAGATCAGGAGAGGAAAAGCCTCTAGCTGGTGTTTCTAACAATTGACGTCTAGGTCCTTTTTCTTAGCTTGTGATCTGCAGAGAACGTTTCTCTTTCTGGCTAGGTGTGAGCCTGACATTTCCCAGAGAGGCAGTGACACTGGGACCATGAGACTGATTTATGTCCAGTGGAATGTAAAAATAATGTTCTCCACTTCCAGGCCAAGCCCCTACAATATCCCTGCTAACTCTCACATTTTCCCTCCTTTGCCCTGAGGTGCTAGAAACATATCGTTCTAAGATGGCAATGATACTAGAAGGAAGGGGATCAGATTCATTTGTCACCAGTCAGAGTACATCTTCCTCAGAGAGCGTCTGAGTGCAACAGGGTAGAGGATTGAGCTGGTAAATTCGGGAACCAGGTAGTACAGAGTCTGTCACATAATAAACGCTTACTAAGCATTAGCAAATAGTAACAAAACCTCTGCCATGTCTTAGGTGCCTTATTTGCAAATTGGAGAAGCACGAAACTGTCTCGTCCAGTTGTGCTGTTTAATACAATGGGGGTAAATAAGACAACACAGGTGAAGCCTTGGACAGAGACTGGCAGAAAGAAGTGAACCAAAGGCTGGTAGCTACTTTCTGGATCTTCTTGCAGACCAGGTAACAGAGCCTGGCATCAAGATTAGCTTTCATTTTCCCTCGTAATGATCCTATTGTGAATGCTTAAACAATTGTATTTATTTCTTCCTGCGGCGATGTGGACAGATTTAAGATCAATTCGAGGACAGAATAACTTTTCAAATATCCAAAACTGGGTATCACCTGGTGGAGATAAAAGACGGCAGGTGCCAACATGTCAATGATGATCTCTCCGTGTTCCCTTGGTTATTTCCCAGAAGATAGAGCAGCATAGCCTGGAGATGGTGTTCTGTTTATAGAAATTTTCATTCTTGATTTCCACTTATTTTTCCGGGAGTATGGCTCAGGCGGCTCCACTGATATTTGTTAGAGCCGTGCATCTTCCTACCATATGCATCCAGTGGTCTTTAGGAAAGGAATATCGTTACTTCTCATGGACATTGAAACAGCTCAAGAAATACTTGTGAGCAGCCACCCACGTCCTCTCAGATTTCAGAACTTTCTCCTTCAACTCAGCCAAGGATTTCTTTACATTTATTCATCTCTCTGCATTTCATCCCAGCAGGTGTTAATTAGGTCCTCACTGCTTAACAGTGTGTCTTAGGAAGCGAATGGGGTTTGAGGCCAGACAGAAATATGACCTCTGGGTTTCTGACATTAGACACTTGCTAATAGTGGTACTGAGATCAAGAACCTGAGAGCAGTGAGAGGTTTGGGGAAAGCAGATGGATGTGATTCCGTCACGTTGAGTTGGAGTCTCATTCAAGTCTTTACATGATGAGTACAGCTACGGAGAATGGTAGCTCAGAAGAAAAATTTGAATCTTAAGGGGCAAAAAAACTGCAGAAAAACGGAAGGAGGAACTGAAAGTTACACTAGCAATCTTTGGTAGACATTCTCAGCGCTTCCAATCTTTCTCATTCGCATGGAAGACTACCTTTCTCATTCCCTTTCATCACAGTGGTTCCATGTGAATAGTTCCTGGCACTTGGTTGCATCAGGAGGTGACGTGTGCACTTGCAGCTGAAACATTTAAGGGCTCGTGCTTGATTTTCCCATCCAGCAATCACGAAAGGATGCTTGGGAAGGAAGCGATGCACATTTGAAGCATCCCTTCTCAGAGGCACCACTTGCAGAAAACTTGACCATGCGTTGACTAGACCTACAGCAGGTATTGGGAGCACAAGAAATAAACTTTGTCGTGTGAGTCCGTTAGGATTTGGCATTGTGTGTTATTATGTCACAGAACAGCCTCTCCTGACAGACACAACACATTTGCAACAATTGGAGTTAGGCCTCCAGACGTGAGGGACTCCAAAAATAGACATTGGCCCAGGCCGCTCTGTTTAAGGGAAAGTCGTGGCATTGGCATGTGTCTTTGGCAGAAACTAGTGGAATAACGGGTTCTTCAAACACGAGCAGGAGGGAAGAATGCATGGAGCTGGTCTGAGAGGACTAAAGTACACTGAGCTGTGACAAAGTGAGAGAGAGGCATGGACACATATAGACTACCAAACGCAAAATAGAGAGCTAGTGGGAAGCAGCCGCATAGCACAGGGAGCTCAGCTCAGTGCTTTGTGACCATCTAGAGGGGCGGGATAGGGAGGGTGGGAGGGAGGGAGACGCAAGAGGGAAGAGATATGGGAACATACGTATATGTATAACTGATTCACTTTGTTATAAAGCAGAAACTAACACACTATTGTAAAGCAATTATACTCCAATCAAGATGTTCAAAAAATAAAATAGAATAAAATAAAGTACACTGAGTACGGGTAAAATACCCCTCAGGACTCCCCGAGCTTCTCTGTTTTCCAGAGAGGGAGTTGTTAAGTAGAATTATACTATTTAGAAATTGTTCATATACAACCAAATATTTGAAGTGGCAGAGGATCCTTGAGGAATTGTATCTAGTCACCGGCAGGAGGAAGAGTCACTTCTGGGTGAGAGAATGACTTCAAAGGAAAGGATGCTTCCATGAAAACACCTTAGGTAGATACATGTTTTTTCCTTTTTAATTTGTAACTCATTTAATCTTTACAATGATCCAAAAAGTTGGCATATTTTCACTACCATTTAAAAATGAGGAAGCTGAGTTAGGGGGGAAGTTAACTGATTGAAAAGGAATTAGTCTTATCCTGAGAACAAGGGTCAGTAAGTACAAAAGAGGAAAGGCATTCGGTAGATGGGAAGTCTCTTATGCAAGCGCTTTCAGAAGGAAATATAGGATTACATATACAATGTGTGTGGTCCCAAGAGTCCACAGAAATGGGATACTCACTGTGGTCCAGAAAATTGAAAGAAGCTTCATGGAGGAGATGGAACTCAGGATTGACCTCAAAGGATAGAGTGGGATTTATTAGAGAGGAAGGGAGGGAGGGTGTTGGAGCCTTCAGTACCCCGTGGGTTCAAGTGCTCATAGGACATTCCGGTGCTCATGGCGCAACTCAGACCCAGTGGAGAGTTATCGAGAACAGGAGCAGGCATGATAGCACATGAAGGCCCATTGACCATTTAGCAAGATTTCTGTGCCCTCTTAGGTCTCAAGCATGCTTTGAGTATAACAGGGGAGGTAAGCACAATGGCCACCATACACAGTACAAATTGTATGGGTGTGTGTGTGTGTGTATAATCGTATCTATACCCTTTGAAACACATATATATACCTACATATGTATATATTAATATATAATATAATATACACAAAATACATAACAGATACGTGATTTAAATATATTTTATACATGAAAATATTTTACACTGAAATTATATGTATATGTGAATATGCATTATCTATATATTTATATCCTTAGATGTTGACATAGATGTAATAAGAGGGAATTATTTTTCCTGGTATAATCAAGAGACCTAAAATTGCTGGAGAAAAAAGAGTTTTGGAGAATTTATCTTTTCTCCAGCAATTTTAGGTCTTTTGATTATACCAGGATAAATCATACCTTTTTATTATATCTCTATCAACCTGAAATTTCTTAGTTGGGGGAAGATTCTCCCTCATAACATGAAAGAGATTATGTCTCCTTCTTGAGTAAATTATAATTTGTGTTTTCTTTTGGCGTGTATATTTTTTTAATCTCTCTGGAATGAAAATTGTTATTGATGAAATAAATAGGGAAATATGTTTTTGTAAGAAATACGCTGTATAATGACACACAACTTACGAAGAGTTTCAGCACATACTCATTTCTTTAACACATATAACATTCATACCATTTGTCTGAAAAGACAGTCAGCCTTGCTGTGGTGTTATCGAGCTCCTGTGGTCACAGAGGGCGTAGGTATGAGACTAAAAAGACAACTACCCAGGGCCTGCAAAGGAATCTGGTCTGGTCCCTGTGAGTTCTTCCCAGTGAAAAGAAATTCAGTTCTGCCGGGCCAGCCATCAGCATTGGGTGGGGTAGCTTTTCCTCTCTGGGTGACGCCATAGCTGCCCTTACTGTGACAATCTGATAACCTTCTTTCTTTTCAAGTGCAGAGGAGCGGGGACATGTAGGATCAGATAGGAGAAAATGGATCCTGACAAGGCATTTTCAGGTTTTCAAAAGGCAGGTCTTCATTCCAGCCTGATGTTTCATCAGGATTTATAATCTTCCCATTATGAGAAAATCAAAAGAGGTCATTTGGTGAGGTTTTATCTTCCTCTTCTTCTGTGGAGCCCTTATGAAACATTTATGAGTTTTCTGACAATATCAAACCAAGCTTTCTTTGCAGTTCTGTCTTCCCAAGCTGTGCCCTTCAGAGGTGCAGCTCTTTCCACTAGATAGTGAGCATGCCCAGTGCTGTCTTGTGAGGTTATCTCGTTAATGGCGATGGTTTGCCTTTCTGCAAATCTCCCGATGGTGATGACTCCCAACTGTCTGAAATAACTAGTGCTAAATTAGTCAAATGGAGTGCTTTCATTTTGGCTAGTAATTTTCTATGGCAATGACCTATTTTGAAATTAACCCCAAATCTGAGATAGCATGCAAGTACTGGGATATAAAGTGAGTTCTAAATTTTGTTTCTTACTCCTTGTATGTTCTAAGCCAGGATTCAACTCTTCTCTGTTTTAGCTTCTTCATTTATATGTGCAAGGCAAAATCAAAGCTGACAGACCTGTGCTGCAATATGGAAGTGAAACATTAGCAAGTATTTTATAAATACTTAAGGGCTACTTAAATATAAAAAAGTTATCAATGTTAGTGACTTAATTTTCCAAACATTTATTATTTATAACACATCAGGCCCCTTGCATCTGCAGTGCTACAATTACAAAGACGAATATGGTGACAGATAAATTAAGATCTCAGCTAGGAAACATAGGGACATTGTGGTAAATATTAAAGTAAGTCAGAGGTAGACAAGTCAATAGAAAACTATTAACAAACTGGTGTAAGAGGAAATGAAAAATAATTCAAGAAAAATAAGAGGAAAGAAAAATAATTCAAAAACTAATTGAGCATCTACTCTGTGGAAAAGAAAAAATAATTCAAAAACTAATTGAGCATCTACTCTGTGCCAAGAAATTAAGCTATTATTTCATTCATTTCATGCAATCATTCGGTCCAGTGAATCTTGTTATTTCCATTTCACAGATGAAAAAAAGTTGATGCTTAGAAAGATTAAACAACCTGCTTGAAATGTCACAACTCATAGGTGTGTGAACAGAATTTAAATAATTTATGTACAACAATTCCAAACCTGTTCTTTTCCCATCACACTGTACTTCTTGGTTGTGTTATCTGTTTTATGTAATATGACACTATTTAAAAAACAAACTCCCCCACCCATACACACACACACACACACACACACAGCCTCCATTAATTAATATAAATAAAATATAGATAAAACATCTTACTAAAGAGTTACAAGCTAAAAATAGAAAATGAATGAGCTCAATTCAGTTTATTATCCAGCTCCAGAATCAAATGGAGAATCAACCTAGTGAAGAGTCAATCAAATGGGGTCTTAACATACAAAAATGGTTTCTTCAAAATTCACACAATTACTTTTAATTACAAAAATGCCTTGCATTTTGATTTACAATTTTGTGTGAAAGAAATTTACAACTTTCTCCTTCTTTTCTTCTTTTTAATTGTTCCATGCGTATATTATAGTGCGGGCTTTAAAGTACTTAGAGAAGATTTTATGCTTTCTGTTTCTTTAAGGTGGGGAAGGTATAAAACTGAAGCTACTGGCGTTCTCAACACTATGTTAAGTTGTTACTGTAAGCAACCATGAAGACTTGATGTAACCATTCTAAGGAAACATAATAGCAATTTAACAGTGCTAAGTTTTAAAATGGGAGGTGAATCTCAAATAAATGAACCCTATTGTAGCAGATTGTCTTTTCCAAAGAATACTCTGGAATATATCCCTCCTACAGGTTCTTTTACAAAGTTATCACTGGTTATCCATATGTTAAGGCTATATCTCCTACATTTAAACTTGTGACTGAAATGGCCAAAACAGTATGTCAAAAAGGACCCTATAGGACATCCAAAGCTAGGTCGAAATATGCCTTATACTTCTCCCTAAGTTTTTGTGGGGACTGTTGTTTTAAAACCCAGCCAACCATGCTGTAAGAAATCTCTAGAAGCCTTTCGAGGGCCCTGCATGGAGAGGAAACGGTGCATCAAGCCACGTTCTCAGCTGGGCTCCCAGGAAATGGCCGGCGCCAACTTGCCCAATTTTGTGCGTGCGCCATCTTGAAAAATGGAGTCTTCATCCACCAGTGATGCTGGAGCTGATGCTTTGTGTGGCAGGATGAGTTTCTTCCACCAAAGCCTGACTAAGTTGCAGATTTGCAGGCAATCTAAATAGCCATTGGTGATTTAAAGCACTAAATCTTGAGGTGGTTTGTAACATAAAAATTGATAACCAATTTGTTTCTTAAGTGCTTTGCAGATACTATATGTACAACTGTAACATGATCAACTTTGTGATCGTATTACATATGATCATATTTTGCACATATTTAGATTATGCAACTCAGTAAGTTTTCTTGTTCGTATACACCTATGCAAGGTAGTGAAGATACCTGTCACCCCCAATAGTCCCCATGCCCTTTTTTTTCTTTTTGCGGCACGCGGGCCTCTCACTGTTGTGGCCTCTCCCGTTGCGGAGCACAGGCTCCGGACGCGCAGGCTCAGCGGCCATGGCTCACGGGCCCAGCCACTCCGCGGCACGTGGGATCTTCCCGGACCGGGGAACGAACCCGTGTCCCCCGCATCGGCAGGCGGACTCTCAACCACTGTGCTACCAGGGACGCCCGCTACAAATTTTATGTTGTATATAGAGACATATTTAGACCATATCTAAATGAATTCAAGTTGTTTGCAACCTTGGCTTGTCTTTCTTTTTTCTTTTTATTTTATTTATTTTTTATACAGCAGGTTCTTATTAGTTATCCATTTTATACACATCAGTGTATACATGTCAATCCCAATCTCCCAATTCATCCCACCACCACCCCCCGCCCCCCTGCTTTCCCCCTTGGTGTCCAAACGTTGTTCTCTACATCTGTGTCTCTATTCCTGGATTGCAGGGCAGAAATAGGATACAACCTTGGCTTGTCTTCCTAGTCTGACCACAACTAATTGCGTGAGAAGCCCTATACTTGTAAGTCCACAAATCTCCCCTTTGGGCCGTCTTCCCCATGGTCAGTCTAATGACCAGCAGAGGCAAAGCACGGTGTTGCACTTTGGTCTCTGCACACCAAGAATAACTCATTCTCCCTCCAGTATTTTCTCTTGGATTCTACTGTTGTATATGTGTTCAGACACCCAGGAGTCCAATCACTCAATTCAATTGTTTATGGGTCTTATCCAATACCTTTATTATAAGGAAGTCACACTATGGGGAAAGTGGCTAAAATGAGATCATGAAAGAACAAAAGGGGGCTATTTTTAAATTCCAAAACGAAATTTTAAAAAAGGAATATTAGTGATCTATCAAGAAATGGATGTAATTTAAACCCCTTGGGTTAATTTCCACCAGCAAATATTTTGTGAGTTTAAAAATTGCATCACTATAATTCAGCTTTCAGAGAAAGTCTGTAATAGATTCTATTTATGAAAGTCATAACCCAAAGGTAGCTGTGAAATCCCAGTGTCTGTGAAGAATTACCTTTCCCAGGTGTACTTGGGGCTCCACTGGGTCACTAATTAGAGCTACCAAGATAGTGGTGTAGAGGTGGTATTTTTAATTTGAAAGGGAAAATTTTATATCCTTTTAAGAAACAACAAACTGTACAATACCAAATAAAAGTGATTCCTTCTTTCAAACCTCTTCGCTGTTTATTTCTTGGTTGGTACCATCAGGGGACCTTGTGCTGGTTTCTGGTTGGAAGCAGCTGCAGCCATGCCCCATAACTCCTGGCAAGAAACATATGCTCAAAAAGCAAGGCCCCAACAGAATACTCGGCTACTGAGCAGTGCCTGTGACCTGATCACCTGGACAAGCTTCTGGTGACCTGTGTGGGCCTGAGTGTAAGTCATGAAGACTCCTCTCAGTACTGAGTTGTAGGATCCTTATGAGGACATGTTTGTTGATACTGAGTCTTGGCTTTTCTAACTTGGCAAAGGCTTCTCTGAGGACTTGGTCCAATTTTTATCCTCTTTATCTTGTAGTTTAGGGTTACCAGTCAGCAAATATAAAAACAAGGGCCTACTGTGCAGCACGGGGACTCTGCTCAATATTCTGTAAAAACCTAAATGGGAAAAGAATTTGGAAAAGAATAGATACATGTATATGGATAACTGAATCACTTTGCTGGACACCTGAAACTAGCACAGCATTGTTAATCAACTCTACAACAATACAAAATAAAAATGTAAAAAAAAAGGGAAAAGAAAAAAAATAAACAGTTTAATAAAGTGAAAAAAATACAAGATGCTTCCAAAATTGGAGTTTTGATAAATAAAAATACACATACACACACACACACTATACACACGCAATATGTGTATATGTATATTATCTAGATGTATACATGCATACATAGATTTTTTTTTTAAGTACACATATGCTCCATGAAACATTTAGGATACTAGAAAAAAATGTTTATCTGAAATTCAAATTTTTCTGAGGTTCTATATTTCATCTCACATCCATATTCTAGCTTGTGCTTGCCTTGGCTGGGATAATTTGTCCAGGCCCCAGGGCTCTCAGGTGGAAACAGAACACTGCTTTATGGCTACACGGAGTGGACATTCTTGGGGACATCAATTTATTCTCCTATATTCAGGGCGTCTGGCCCCTGATCCTACCACTACGTTGACCTCACTCCACATCGTTCTGAGCCATTGCAAGGCCCTGAGGAATGAAGTGGTCCAGGACACCTCACTGATTCCTCATTCATGCCAGTCTTCATTCATCACAGTCTGAGAGCCTGGGACCTTCAGCTCCCTTAAAGGCTGGCCCCTCACAAATTTGAAGGGCCATTCCAAGGACTGAGTACATGTTCCCCAATTCTCTCTATAGCGAAAATATCTGCCCCAGCATAACAGTAATTCTGTCACCTTTATCTTAACACACCACACACACCTCTTTTGCTGAGGACACCCCTTGAGATCAGTGTATATGGGTTTTTCCAATACCTCCCCTTCTCTGGTGTCTTTTTATTACTCCCATTTTCTCTGACTTTGTTAAGGGGGAGTCTTAATTATCATCATCGTGCTCAGAGTCATTGCCCTTGCCAGGAAGAATAAAAAAGAATCACTTGTCCACTGCCCCCTCAGATGTCAAGACTTTACACCGTGGGATATTCTCTCACGTTATTACCAGCAACCTTCACATGGGGAGACTCTGCATCTGGGGACTCACATAACTGACAGCCAGTAGATTATCCAGATCAAAGTTGGGAACATAAGAACAGTGGGATTCTCCTCATTTACTATGTGTTTTGTAGAACAAAAGATCAAGTGTTGGGCTTCCCTGGTGGCGCAGTGGTTGAGAGTCTGCCTGCCGATGCAGGGGACATGGGTTCGTGCCCTGGTCCAGGAGGATCCCACATGCTGCGGAGCAGCTGGGCCCGTGAGCCATGGCCGCTGGGCCTGCACTTCCGGAGCCTGTGCTCTGCAACGGGAGAGGCCACAACAGGGTAGAGGTCCGCGTACCGCAAAAAAAAAAAGAAAAAAAGAAAAAGATCAAGTGTAAACAGAAAATACACTATTTATTCTGTCATCCAGGTGTTTCGATGCCTAGATGATTTGCCCCCTCTTTTTTGTAAAATTAATGATTGGAAATATGTGGAAGAAATATCCAAATGACTGACTAATGCTTTCACTTCACACTATGAATTTACATGATATTGATTAAGTATAGCTCTGAAATTGTAGGAAATGCAAGGCAGAGCTCAGGATTTCACATACCCGAGATTAAGATTCTGTGTCAAAGATGGGAAGATTGTTCACCAAAGTGTTTCCCTTACTCTCAGGCACAGAGCTTGACTACATTTCCCAGCCTCCTTTGCAGTTAAGTAAGGACATGTGATGGGTCATGTGACAGATATACCAGGAGGAATATGGGCAGTAGGGGTACATTTCCAGGTCTGTCTCATAATACCCTCCCGCGCTGATTTTCTGCTCTTTTTCCCCCATCCACAAGCTGCATGGAGAGGACTTCGGGAATCTTAAGGTTGGAGGAGCCATAAGGTAAAGGTGAGTGAGTCTCTACTGAAGGAAAGTCTCCCAGGAGGCTCTCTTAGCCTGGAAAATTCACATTGTACTACAATACAAGCAGGAAATGAACTTTTATTGAATAAAGATTTTACTTTTTTTTTTAAAGCAGTTAACATTCAAAAACTAATGGAAGTCATACATTCGCTCATTTATTCATTCATTCAGGAAGTCAGTAAGTAGTTCCTCAAAGATATGCTGAGTTGCCACCATGCATCAGACTCTTCATGTTTTATCCATGGGTGAATGAAACAGACACACTCACTGCCATGATGGAGCTTGCAATTTACTGAAGATAAGGGACAGCAAGGAGAATTTAAGTGATCATGTACTTTTGATAAATGCTATGAAGGAAACAGGTGGGAGAGATTGTCCCTATTTCTAAATACCTGCCTGTAGATGGTGGCCATGATCGAATTTGTGGAGGAAGTGATGTATAAGCTGAGACACGGTGGATGAGAAGGAACAAGCTGTACAGAGAGTCAACAAGGAGGGCGTCTGGAACACCTGCAGGCATTGAGGGGCGGAGATTGGTGGTAAAGGAAGCCCCTGTTGCTGAATACTAGTGAGAAAGCTAGATACTGGGTGACTGGAAAAGTAGGCAAGGTATGGGCTATGCTGACCACATGGATCACATAAGGATTTTGGAATTTAAGCGCAACCATGTTTATGTATTCCTTGAAGGGATTTAAGATGGGGACTGGCGCAAAACATTTTAAAACATAATTTAGGCTGCTGTACATAGAATTGATTATAACGGAGTGAAAGTGGGAATGCAGAGCAAAACAGGTGGAGTATTTCAGTAGTAAAGGTAAAAGATAATGAAGTTTTAGACTAAGGGAGGTGACAGTAAATGTGGATGAAGTGGACAGATTCAAGACATAATTTCAAAATAGAATCAGCAGATTGGACGTGGAGATGCCAAAGACAGGGGAGGTATGAATGAATCCCAGTTTTACAGCTTAATCATGTGGGTCCAAGTGGACATAAGAGAGGAAGAGCAGGTAGTAAGGGAAGATGAGGTTTGAAGATAAGATTATCTTAAGGGGTCGGTTTTGGGCTTGTGAAGTGTAAGATGCTGGTGAGACATATCCAAGCAGTGATAGCAGTAGGGACTTGGGAATGATATTTTGAAAATCAGTGAGAGGTTTAGGTGGGATATGTAAATGTGGAGATTATGAGCACAAGCGTGTGTTTGAAAACATGTAAAAGAATGAGATCACCAAAGAAAAGGGTACAAGAAAATAGAGGAGCTGAGAGGTGAGCCCTGGAAAAAGGTCAACGCGAACCAAATCCTAACGATGTACAAGTATCTACCTATTTTCAGTTCTTTCCCCTGTAACCCTATTGTTTCAAGTCTGGGTCTAGTGTTCTTGATCTGTGCTCCTACGATTCAATGTGATTTCTTCTATTATGTCAGTTACTGTACTATATTGCGATATCATTTTGGCAGCCTAGTTATGGAGAGAACTTCTTTAATCCATCTGTACACTCCCAGTGCTAACAGTCTCAACAGGTAATAAATAGTTGAAAGGATGGATGGATAATATTTTATAATCACACCCACACTTACAATCCTCCAATATTATGCCTTTTTCCTAAATTGATAAATACTTCAGAAGACTGAAACTACCGGTACTGTTGATGGAATCCAGCTGTGGAGACCAGATAAATAGAAACTAATTTATATTCTCTGTATTCACTATGAAAACTCAGTAAAAGACATTTCTGAGACTGGTATATCTAAAATGTACCCAAATGCAATGTCTGCATCTATTGAGATGATTTTGTGTTTTTATCCTTCATTCCATAATGTAGTGTATCACATTGATTAATTTTCATGGGTTGAACCATCCTTGCATCCAAGGAATAAATCCCAGTTGAACACAGTATATATGATCCTTAAAATACTCTGTTGAATTTGGTTTGCTAATGTTTTTTTTTGAGAAATCTGTTCATCCATGTCCATCAGGGATATTGGCCTGTAGTTCTTTATTCTCGTGGAGTCTTTGTCTGGTTTTGGTATCAGGGTGCTACTGGCCTTATGGATATTTAAATGTCCTCTCTTCTATTTTTAGAAGAGTTTATGAAGGATTGGCATTAATTCTTCAATAAATGCTTGGTATAAATCCTGTGAAGCCATCTCGTTCTGGGTTTTTCTTTGTCGAGAGGTGTTTATTATGGATTCAATCTCCTTATTTGTTATTGGCCCATTCAGGCTTTCTATTTCTTCTTGATTCAGGATTGGTAGGTTGTGTGTTTCCAGGAATTTATCTACTCTATCTAGGTTGTTCAACTTGTTGATATATAATTCTTGATGATTGTACCTTATGATTTTTTTAAAATCCTGTGGCATTGGTTGTAAAGTATCCTCTTTCATTCCAGATTTTATTTATTTGGGTTTTCTCCCTCTCTTTTTTCCCTTGGTGAGTCTATTTAAGGGATCTCAGAGAAACATCTGTACTCCCAAGTTCATTGCAGCATTATTCACAACAGCCAAAACACGGAAACAACGTAAGTGTCCATCAAAGCGTGAAAGGACAAAACAACGTACACATACAACAGGATATTATTGCCTTTAGACCAACAGCCTTTAGAAAGAAGGAAATCTTGCCATTTGTGAGAACATGGATGAACTTGGAGCATGTTATGCTGAGTGAAATAAGCCACACATTGAAGGACAAACATTACATGATACCACTTATATGAGGAATTTACAATAGTCAAACTCACAGGAACAGAGGGTAGAACGGTAGTTTTGGGGGACTGTTGGGGGAAGGGGAAATGGAGAGATGTTTGTCAAAGGGTATAAGTTTCATTTCTGTGCAGTGAATAAGTCCTAGAAATCTACTATATAGCACAGTGCCTGTAGTTAATAATACCATATTGTATACTTAGAAATTTGCTGAGAGTGTGGATCTCATGTTAAGTGACGTATAATACACACACACACACACACACACACACACACACACACACACACGATAATAATAGATGAAGAGGGTGGAAGGAAACTTTTGGAGGTGATGGACATGTTTATGGCATAGACTGCAGTGATGGTTTTGTGGATGTATAATTACCTCCAAACTCACCAAGTCATATGCACTAAATATGTGTAGTTTTCTGTATGGCAACCATACTTCAATAAAGTGATTGTGAAAAATTGATAAAAATGTCTTTATACATCCTGGGGAAAAGTGTACTAAGAAGTTCTTTGGAATCCTAGAGCATTCCAAATTGCTCAATTCTGTTCTCCGGTTTTAGAACATTCAAAATGCAAGTAACATTCAGGGGAATATACGTCCTGGGCACTGACTGTGCTGTTAAGGGCAAAGTGACTAGATCTGCTTTAAGGTTGAATTATTGGAATTAGAGAAATCATTACAATCTCTACATGAGCTCTACTGGGAGAAAAAAAACACACTGCCTTTGCAGTTAGCTTTGTTCAAATCATTCACTGGAGATGTAAAGGAACATTACCTATTTTAAGATTTTTGTTGTAAACACCACCCTTGAGTAAAATAAATGGTTTCTTTTGTTCTTTTTGTTTCAACTGTGTCTCTGACTGTCTGTCTTTCTCTCTTTGGAGACTAGTGACAAACCCCAGTTTATTTCCTTTGTGGTTAATCTACAGGTACTTCCTATACCAAGCAGTGAGAAACCACAGGCTTATTTATTTAACAGACACCTGAATGCACCTACTCGATGTCAGATCCTGGGCTTGAAGTGAGAGGTACCTGGAAGTCGTTGTCTCACAGTCCAGACAGATAACACACTACAAAGTCGGGGAGTAAGAATGACATTTTAGAGGGAGGATGAAGTTGAGGAAGGAAGAAGGAAGTTCCAGTGTTTTGCTTGAGTGTTTGAGCGAATAGTACGGTTATGGACAGACACTGGGAACTTCAGAACGGAGTAGACTTCGGCTGTTCGGGGCATATTTAACTTCAGTCCAAGAATTTGAGATTGATATGTCTACTAGGAAGTTGTGTACTTGGGTCTGAACTTTGGGGTGACACTAAAGATGGAGATAACTTTTTCTACTGTGTATGTCCAATTAGCAGCTCTGAAGTTACACCCCTTTCGCTCCCCATTATTCAGACACAGAAAAGGTGAGAAAAGTGGGAGCAGACAGGAATTTAACATGTGCTGAGCATCTAACTTTATACCATATTTCATTGTAACCTTCCCACGAGTTTCTGGCAGGCATCTTATGGCCTTATTCAACAGGAGGAGAGACTGAAGTTCAGAAAATGAAGGGGCCTGCCATTGCCGGGTTGCACCCTTCTGTCTGGTATACCCCAAAGCTTGTGTCTTCAACTACGCTAAGCAGGGACCACGATGTCTTTCCAAGAAGCTGGCTGATGCCTACCACGCATGTAGCTTTCATCTTTGGTTGCACTGCAAATTTCTTAGAGGTATTTGACATTAGAGCACCTTGTCTTGCACAAAATTGGGGCTCCAATACTTGCTAAATGGACAGATGAATAGATAAATCAGTGGTGAAAGATTAAGTTTGACATAAAATCACCATGTCTATTTATGGAAACTTATAAACTGTGAGTTTGACCACATCACAGTCTCCCATCAATTGAAAACCTCCTGGAGACCCATATCAATATAAGAGCAGGCACAAAATATTTAAAATGGCCCTTTAGACTCTTCTCAATCTGGCCCAATATGTCTTTCCAGACTTTCTTTCCACAATTCCCACTTATTCACTATGACCCAGTTATTCACTTTTCCCACTGTTGCCCTTACCGAGCGGTTTTTGTTCATCGTTTTGCCTGGAATATTCTCCCCTGATCATTTAAGATCTAATCCCCATTTTACCTTCCACGTCCATCCCGTGACTTTTCAGTCCTCAAGACTTTCCAAACTGAAGCAGCCTTCATGAAAATCACATCACTCCACACCGAAGTATCTGAAAGGAAAATACAGATAACAGTCATTTTTCCTTATTTTTATTCAAGTTAACCAGAGTGTTGGTATGGGTAGGGGTGGGGCTATAGATGGAGATACAGAGGCAGACATCTGGTAGGAATGTAAAACATTATACATTAGATATTAATATTCTCAGGTCGTAGTGGGAGGGCAGGGCCCCTGGAGGGAAGAGGACAGACAGTGGTTTCCTCTCTGGGAGAGGATCTGAAAACTGCATTTGAATATTAAAAACTATGTCATGCTTAGGGGAACTACAAGGACTTTCTCTAGTACAAAGTGTAGTCGTGTGTGTGTGTGTGTGTGTGTATGCGTGTGTGTGTGTTTGAGTATATTGTGAGTCCTGAATCCTGGGATGAACAATCAAAATGAATAAGGGTGAATAGATATTAGTGTTCAGTCTTAATGCATGTGGGTAATATACTAAGATGTTTAGATTCTGAAGAAACAAATCAATCAAAGAATTTTGACCATATGGGACATATCTTTGACCTCACTGGAAAGTACTATTTCATTACAAGAAGACTGAGTACTTTTATGTTATATTGATTTGGGTTTGAATCCCTTCCTCTCAGTTAATAGCTGTGTGACTTTGTATATTTTATTTAATCCATCTGTCCCTGAGTTTCTTTCTTTATAAAATAAAATAAAAATGGCTATCTGCTAGTGTTACTTTGAGGATTCATAATATTATGTATATCAACTTTGGGGAATATAGTAGGCTCTTGATTCATTTTGATTTTTTGTTTATCACAATATTTTAGCCCCTTGTGATGACTGAGTTTATGTGTCAACTTGACTGTCCAGACATTTGGTCATACGTTATTTTGGGTGTGCCTTTGAGGGTATTTCTGGATGAGGTTAACACTGAAATCAGTAGACTGAGTAAGCAGACTGTACTTCCTAATGTGGGTGAGCCTCATCTAATCAGTTGAAGACCTGAATAGAACAAAAAGCCTGAGCAAGAGGGAACTCTTTCTGCCTGACTGTCTTTGAGCTGAGCCATCAATCTTCTCCTCCTTTGCACTTGGATTCAGACTTGAATTTACACCGTTGGCTTTCCTGCTTCTCTGACCTTCAGTCTTGCCCTGGAACTATACCGCATGCTGTGCTGGGTCTCCACTTGCTGACTGCAGGTCATGGGGTTTCTCAACCTCCATAATCACATGGGTTGATTTCTTATAATAAAGCTCAGAGGGGCTTCCCTGGTGGCGCAGTGGTTGAGAGTCCACCTGCCGATGCAGGGGACACGGGTTCGTGCCCCGGTCCGGGAAGATCCCACATGCCATGGAGCGGCTGGGCCCGTGAGCCATGGCTGCTGAGCCTGTGCATCCAGAGCCTGTGCTCCGCAACGGGAGAGGCCACAGCAGTGAGAGGCCCGCGTACCGCAAAATAAATAAATAAAGCTCAGATAGATAGGTAGATGGAAGTAACACTTTGAGGAGGGATTTTGTTTAGATGTCATGAAACAAAATAATGAGAAGTCTTTAGAAACTACAGGATTTCTGTGGCACTCATGGAAAATAGAGCAGATACAACAGCTCCCTCACTGATCTGACTGTTACCTGAGCTAGAGCACTAAATGCCGGCACTGAATGTACAGCCCTGCAAGTCAGTTAGAAATTAATTTAAATCGCAAATGGTAAAACCCCAAAGCAACTATACTCCAATAAAAATTAATTAAAAAAATGATAAAACCCAAAAAATATAAAAGATAGTTATAGATTATCTCTGTGTGTATCTATGTATCTATGTATCTATACATGTATGTATGTATCTATGTATGAATGCATGCATGTATGTATGTTTCTATCTATCTACCTATCTATGTATCTCCCATTGATTCTGTTTCTCTGGAGAACACTGACTAATATATCCACTAAGTACACGAGAAATAGCCCTAAATCTTAGCTTGCATTCCTTTTGAATGGAGTGTATCCAAACACATGTATTCAGGTAGTTTATTTTGGAAAGTAATTTCATAGAATAAAAGTGAATGTCCTGGGAAGCATGAAAGATTTCAAGAAAAATCAAGTAAGTGTGAATAATTGAGCTGGCTATAGTTTAAGGCAACTAATGCTAAATTTTACTGGGACTCTACAAAAAACCATTTCAAATATTCCTCAGAATGATCCATGTGAGGCTGGGTGGAGGAGGTGCTGGCCCATTGACTCCCATGCCCCCCATTTGTCACTGACTCTCCAGGAGTAATAACACCCTCGGATTTCCTCAAGCCTCACACTCTTGCAGCAGAAAGGCCTCAGGTCAGAGCACGATAGGCATGGAAAATCAGATGCCAAGCTTGTCAGACTTCACCTGGTATAGCCCATCATAGTCTCTTGGCCCTTCTTTTTTCCTGATCCAGTCATTGTGGTATCAGCCAGATGAAGTCTGACGATTTCTACCACATCCCATTAAAGCTATGGAAGTTCTGGTCAATGCAGTACCATTTAATGGAATAAGCACCACCTCTTGAGTCAAGTCTTAAACTTGGATCACAATTTGGGGAAAAAGCGTGGAAAATGGGAAGATTTATTTTCCTTTTAATGAGGATAGAGAACGATCTGATTTAATATTATTTCTTGGCTGTGGGCTTTGTTATCATTTCCACTTTCTGCTGGGGGGTCTTGTACTTTCCATCTTCAGTGAAGAAAGTGGACGTTCTCTCACGACGTGTGATTCTGTATGTGTGAGAGGCTGTGAGGTATGGGAGAAGGTACACTATCCCAGGGGAATGGGTGTCAGGAATGAAGACACACAAGATTTAGGTTCGTTCAGCTACTTGCTAGCTTCGTGACCTTGGTCTACCCTTGTCCTCTCTGAGCCTCTTTTGTAAAAGGGAAGATTTTTATAGACTCTGCCAGACCGGAGCAAAAAAAATAAGCCTAGTAACATGGTAGTGAAAGTGAAGAGAAACTGCACATCACACCCCTGCTCCCCTTCATGCTCGACATGAAATTCTATAATCTTATTCAGATCCTAATCCACTGTACAAATGAGTCTGGCAAAATGCCTCCAAGTTCCTTAATGCAGTCCCTTTCAAGAGGAAAAACATTTTCACACATTAAAACAGGAAACGCAAATGAGTCATTCTCTCCCTGGTGACCAGACTGTTTATTCAGTAAACATTTTCTCCCCAGAAGCCCTTTTTAGAGTCCCTGCTGTGAGTTATCATTCCACATCTTATTACATGAAGTCTGAGCAGCTATGACTCTGGACTAATGGGGTTGTAGCCAATCTATTTTCAGGATGGATTCGTTAGATGCTAATTGTACAAACAGTGTCCAAGTTAATTCCCACCTCTTCTGTTTGTATATTCCTTGGCTCTAGACAGTAATAGCAAAAAAATCCATCTATCTCCATGGTAACGAAGGAAGCCATAAAGAACCAATAGAGCTTGACCATGCTAGGGAGACAGAATATGTAGGTAGATGGTAACTGCATTTTAAACAGGGTGTTGGCTTTCAGAATAGGAGTTTTGTGCTCAGACTAAGAGAAGAGCTACAAGGACACTGGACATTCACTCCAGGGCTTGGTAGCCACTTAAAGGAACCCCAGGTAGTGATAATAGCCCCGGCAAGAAAAGCAAGTGCTTGGTAGTAAGTTACACCAGAAACCAGTTGTTGAAGGACTTGCCTGGTGGCCCAGTGGTTAAGACTCCCTGCTTCCACTGCAGGAGGTGTGGGTGGGATCCTTGGTTTGGGGAACTAAAATCTCCCATGCTACATGGTGTGGCAAAAAAACCAAAACCCAAAAAAACAAAAAACTAGTTGCTGAAATGCAGGAGGTTTCAGAAAAGGTAATAAGAAGTAGTTTGGGTAGCATCCACTCACTTAGTCAGGATATCTTTATATATTGCCTGTTATTTACCAATTGTAATACTCTACACCCTGGGGATAAAATAACAAGTAAGCAGACACATGTGGTTCCAGACCCCATGAGGCTTGCATTCTTTCAAAGGATAAAGGCAATGAACAAGCTATAGCAAGAAAATACATAAAATAATTATAAAGGTCAAGAAATGCTGCAAGCATAGGAAAAAGGTAGGATACCAAAATAGAGAGAAAGAGCAGAGAAAGTTATTTTATTTTGAGTGATCAGAGACGACCTCTTTGAGAGAGACAAAGGTGAGAATGAAAAGGGCAGAGAGAGGCAGGGTGCAGAGGAGAGAAGTGGCGGGGGAGGGCTGACTCAGGGTTTTCCTTACCAGGAATGTACTGAAATTTGGTAGAAAGTAATTGGAAATTTTGCCAAGTTCTAGAACTATTTCCCAACTTTAGGGCTGAGGCCAAAGGTTGAAGCAGATAATAAAAGAGAGGAAAACTCTTTATTCAGGATTCCATCACCCTGGAATCTCTGGTCGGGAATAAGTGAATACATCACAAGGATTATCATATGGCGAGCCGCCTGGAGCACAGTGACAGAACCTGGCCTGGGTGGAGGACCAGTTTCCCAAGTAAGATATTTCTTGGTTTGCAGGACCAATGATCAGAAGTCAGGACATGCTGTGGAGGCAACAGAGATCAGTCCAACTGCAGTTATTCTCCCCATCTTCTTTTAAAGACAACAGCACTTCTAAAGGCCTGTGGACTGGGAAATCTTTGGATCGTCATCCTTTTCAAAGGAAAAAATACGTATAGCTGATTCACTTTGTTATAAAGCAGAAACTTAACACACCGTTGTAAAGCAATTATATTCCAATAAAGATGTTTAAAAAGGGGCTTCCCTGGTGGCGCAGTGGTTGAGAGTCCGCCTGCCGATGCAGGGGACACGGGTTCGTGCCCCGGTCCCGGAAGATCCCACATGCCGTGGAGCGGCTGGGCCCGTGAGCCATGGCTGCTGAGCCTGCGCGTCCGGAGCCTGTGCTCGGCAACTGGAAAGACCACAACAGTGAGAGGCCCGCGTACCGCAAAAAAAAAAAAAAAAAAAGATGTTAAAAAAAAAGAAGATGTGGTATATAAATATATACAATGGGGTATTACTCAGCCATAAAAAAGAATGAAATAATGCCACTTGCAGCAACATGGATGGACCTAGAGGTTATCATACTAAGTCAGTCAGACAGAGAAGGACACATATATGCTATGGCTTATATGTGGAATCTAAAAAAATGTTACAAATGAGCTTATTTACAAAACAGAAATAGACTCACAGACATAGAAAACAAACTTATGGTTACCAAGGTGAAAGGGGAGGGAGGACTAAATTAGGAGTTTGGGATTAAAATATACATACTACTATACATAAAACAGACAGTCAACAAGGACCTACTGTATAGCACAGGGAACTATACTCAATATCTTGTAATAACCTACAATATAATGGAAAAGAATCTTAAAAATAATAGATATATACATATGTATAACTAAGTCACTTTGCTGTACACCTGAAACTAACACAACATTATAAACCAACTATATTTCTATAAAAAATGTTTTTAAATTAAAGAAAAATAGGCAAGAAAACTGAGGCATATGGGTAAAGTCCTTTTTCAAATTGATTTTTAAGTGTCCTTTTCACTAGTTGATGGGTTTTTGATAATAGTAACAGGGGAGGGAGAGAGAGAGAGAGAGAGAGAGAGAGAGAGAGAGAGAGCCTTGATATCAAAGATGGGAGAGTAAAGTGAAAGGACGCCCTGACATAGCTGTCGACAGGCACACCTGAAGGATACCAGGCACAGGAAGGCTGCATATCAGAAACAGAGACCATGGGGGAAAACAAGGCATGGAAAGATTTGTATAAAAGGCAGTGTCACAGCAGAAGTCTTACTGACTCATACAGTAGGAAGTGAATTTGATAAACCTGACTTCAAAAACAAATCAAAACAAAACATAAAATCCAGGCGCTTTCTTTGGAATAGACATATAAGGCCAAAATTTGAACTAATCGAGTGAAGATTACTAAGCTTATAATATATTGGCTTACAAAGAGTTGTAACTCTTCTAAGCATTTTGCCATTTCTATTTTAGATGTTAAATTCCCTTGACTTTTGTGGGTTGTGTTAAAAAAAAAGTATATGTTCCTTTATCCTTTCTTCAAATTATTTTCTAATTAGAACTCTATCTGTTGGCGAATTCCAAGTATACCTACAATTCACTTCTTTGGGCTTCCAACCATTCATTAAAAAGCTTCACGTTTAAGGAGAATATTGAGAAGATAGGAGAACTCCTAAAAGCCCTGAATAATAGGCAACATAATGTAATATTCTCTGTACAACAATGCAGGAAAGCTGTCTTCCTGTCCCTGACTTTCCGCTAATTAGGTCTGAGCTATTGGGGGATTTATATTCATTTTTTGGTTTCCATATTTTTAATTGTGTAACTGAATGAACCGAACAGAGCTGGGGATTTTACTTTGCAGGGCACTGGTGACTTGGGCGTAGCCAATTGAAAGGAAGAGACGGGAAGAGACGGGGAAAGGGAAATTGAATTGAGGGACAAAAGTTCCAAAAACTTCACTCTTGGTTCAACCAGATAAAATCTACTTTTAATATATTTTTATATGGAGGCTATAGATACTTTGTGAATGGGAGCTCTATAGCTAAAAACATATTTAAAATCCATTAGCCTAAACAATCATTAACATCTTTTTTACACCAAAATATTCACAGACCCAAGAAAAGATACAGTAAAGATTACGAGTCTGGAGGTGAAAATTACTTTTTTTTCTCCTTCATGTTAATTTCAGTTTAAATTTCATTTTGAGTAAATGGAAGATCTTTATCTTTACAGCAGCCTTTCTCTTCTCTTCTGTCTTTTGTTTTAGGTTTGTGATAAAACTTCCTCTAGTTTATTATGTCAACAGCATGCTCCAGATTTGATGTAGACATATCATTGTTTCAGAAAAGTCTGTGAGCAATTGCAATCTACAATTTATGCCCTACCTTAGATGGTAATAACTGTGATTCATTTTACAAATGGCTGTTATAATCTAACCATTAAAATTCCATAACAAACTACTATTCGCAACCATTAAACTGAAACAGTACATGTTTTGAAGATTGTTTTTTCATATAGTGAGAGTTTTTCTGTTAGCTCTTTGCTTTGTCGAAAGAACATTAAGCCTCTTGGTGACAGGTTACAACAAAGACTAGTTTCCCTAAGGTCATAGCTTAATCAAGCATTTGTTAATGAAAATTAATGACATGGGTATGACTTTCTTAATGCAAAAATCCTCACTGAAGACATAAAAGATGTACACAAACACATACTATTATTCAAAATAAATTGACCAAAGATGATCAGGCCAAGAAGTTTCAATCAAGTGGTGCAGGAAAGAGCCCTTATTTGCCAACAGAAATAGAAATTACGAGCACATGGAGTGGGTACAGGACTCAACCTGTGGACCAGATTCCTCTCCCCCACAATAATAATTTCCCATTTAACCTTGGAAGGACATTTAATGTTTCTGGGTCCCAGGTCTCTCATCTCTAAACCAAATTGACTAGACTACATATTCTGTGAGACACTTCAATATTTGGAGGCATGAGATGTAATGAGAGAGTTATGATACTAATTAGAAATAGTATTTACTTTAAATGTCAACACTGGATGAAATCATATCATGTCCATATAGTGTCAAAAATCCCTTTAATACCTGTCCTTAACTTTTAGCATGGAGACTAAACTTTTTACTTGACACGTGTAGCATTCCATACAGCTAAAAGGACTTAAGAAAGGGAATCTTTGTGTTAGGATACAGGTCTTTTTAAGAACCATGGGTGAAAGGGATAAGTCCCTTATATTCTGTAATCTTCAGTTTTATCTGAATACTGGGGAGAAAATATGCCTCATTTGGTGAGGAATAAAGTAGATAATAGAAAATAACTTTCGTGGTATAGGTGCTCAATAAAGCGTAGTTGTTTATGGTATAACTATGAAGTAAATAGTTTAAGAACCTTGAGCACTAAGTACATGTATAATAATCATTGCAGTCTTTGAAGTTATTTAATTATTTAGTAATAATATTTAACAGGACTCATTGTCTGGAGTTGATAAAAAAGCAAAGCTCAGAATGTCTTCGATACAATGAGAAGTTTGTTACCTCGTGTAGTAATGGAGGGCAAGAATACAGCTGGAAACAGTTTGCTCAAGGCACTCATTGTCACCTGTCATAATTTATCCACATCTCATCTCTGGGTCAGTCCACTCATTGGCTTTACCTTCTTCTACTGCCTTTGCCACTTGATAGGGACCTGACCACTTCCAACTCCGAGGCTCAAGTCTTTAAGGGTCATAGCTAGGAAAGAATGAAGCTTCTCATGCCTAGGTACAAATGGAACAATTCTGGAGAAGAACTCAAATCAGCCATGCTTGGATCTTACACCCATCCCTCAAAACAATCCCTTTGGCCAGGGAGTAAAAGCACTGATTCACCAAGCTGGAGCCACTTTCCCCTTTGACATTCTTCAACCTAGTGTGTAGCCAGGGAAGACATGAACTCCTTATATCTTAGGGGTTGAGGATGCTGGTTTGCATTTACCCTCAAAATTGAAGTTTGCATAGATAAAGCCATTGAGTGAATGGACATGAGCCCACAAGTATGATATTTCTGTGGTGTCCACCAAGCCCGTTCAACAATAAGCAACCTACGTCGAGATAGTTCCAAACCCACTCTTTGCACATGTTTCTTGTGGCATCATCCCCACCTCTAAGACCCACTGTAATTCATTTTCAACCAAGCCAGTTTGGGGTTTCCTTTATCCCTTTGCACATAGCACTGATGGATTGAGGATAGAAGCTGAGCATTTCAATAGGGACCATGGCTCCCTGGGCTCTGTGATTCTAGTCCTAATTTTGTTCTCCCTTACCATAGGGCCTTGGGGTCATTTCATCTTCCTGAATCTTAGTTGCCATACAGATAGAATGATAAGTTTCCAATATAGGGGTTTTCCAACTCATTTTCTTTAAATTTACCTATTTATCTGTTGTCTGAATCAAAGAAACAGATTAGAGCTTTCCGTTAACATGTATTTTTCTGACAGTATCCTTTTTCTAATTGAGACATCTATTTTCTCTCTCATTTTTAAAAAGTGAGCTCAATATCTGAGCTACTATGAAGCCATTGTCAGTTACTATTATTTCCTAGGAAAGGTTTTCAATTTTATGTCTAAACTCCTATGTCTTGTATGGGATAAATCTGCCTGCTCCATCTTCAGATTTTATTAATCCACTCTTTGTAGCCTTGTTTCTTTGCCTCTCTTTGTTCTACCAGCTCTTAAAATGGTCTTTAAAATGTTCAGTGTTTCAGTAATTGTCCTGGTTTTCACAATTCTCAGTGAATTCAGAATTCACAAACCCATGGACATAGGATAGTTACATGCCTTGCTTTTCTACTTGAAATGGGTACCTAGACATGTAAGCCCAGAAGGTATAGTTCGTATCTTTCTTTTAATAGGATACTTGTTTTCATTAGAGAGAGTTTATAAAAGTAATAGAGCATCTAAGGTCTGCTCTAGCAGGAGTTGGACCATGTTTCTCTTGATAGATACCCTAATTCTACATTTGTGCCCTGAGAAAAATATTCGTGAAATGAGAGAAAGAGAGACAGGTTGTATTACAAAGATGGTGATTTTCTGTGTACTTTTTCTTTACTTCTACCAAATTTTAAAATTCCTGGTAGCAAAGACTGTGCCTAATTTGTTCATAACTGTTTCTCCAGAGCCTAGCAAAGGCAGGCATATAGATTACACTCAACAAATAAATATTGGAAAGACAAAAAGTGGTGCCACTGTTTTGTAGATCCTGAGATACAAATACGGTGCTTTCCAGTAGTCCAATATTTAACTACCGTTTCCTAGGCATTTTCTATATAGCTCATCACTGTGAAGAGGAAAAGAGATAACCCTTGATTTTTAGTTACTTAAAAATCCACTCGAGAGATTACAGGTTTTAATCACAATTATTTGGAATTTATTTTGCTATGCGACGAGTCCCTTTTCTGTGTCCCATGCTGGCTTCACAGTGCACGTGTGAGTTCTAACCTTCCTCCACTCCCGAAGTGGCTAGTGAGCTAATAAACTGTCCTGGGATGCCACGGGCAGTGCCCCCTATGGGGTGACTGGACGCAGTTGCATGGACACATCACTTTCCCTTATACCATCCTCTTCCTCAACGCTGTCATCATCACAGCAGTGATAATAATAGCTAACATGTCTCAAATGTTTACTTTGTTTCAGGTTCTGATAAATGGCTTCATCCCACACAGCCCTCTGAGGTATTTACTCTTATGTTCCAGATGGAAACAACAACAAAAACTGAGATGCATACAGAGAGACTAAGTATCTTGCTTCGGGTCACAGGCTAGAAGGAGAAGAGCTGAATTGGGAACCAATGGATCTTGACCTTGAAATGGTCTGCTGTCCTGCTCTGGGACGGTTGCAGTGATATCTCCCGTTGAGTACGTGTTCACTGCATGCTGGGCTTGCTCTTCCTGTTACCTTATTTAATCCTCGTAAGACTCCCTGTGAGACAAGCATTTTTATTACCATTTACAAATGAGTAAGCAGAGGGACATGGAAGGAGAGATAACAGTGATTTCCCCGCCCCCACAGCTGATTATAGGAGGAAGGGGGTTGATGACTCTGGACAGGATGAGTCTTTTTTTTTTTTTTTTTTTGCGGTATGCGGGCCTCTCACTGTTGCGGCCTCTCCCATATCGGAGCACAGGCTCCGGACGCGCAGGCTCAGCGGCCATGGCCCACAGGCCCAGCCGCTCCGCGGCATGCGGGATCCCCCCGGACCGGGGCACGAACCCATGTCCCCTGCATCGGCAGGCGGACTCTCACCCACTGCGCCACCAGGGAAGCCCTGGACAGGGTGAGTCTTACACGCTCTGTTCTGCAGCTTCCTAATCAAAACAAACCACCCTCGTCAGCTTGTACTGACTCTCTACTCTGCCCAGTTGACCTGAGTTGTTCCATTTAATTCCCTTAATAACCCTATGTTACAAGTATTCGCTATTCCTGTCTTACACACGAGAAAAGTGAAGGCATAGAGATGCTAAGAAGCTCACATAAAGTTGCAGAATTAATAAGTGGTGGAGCTTGGATTTGAACTCAAGCAATATGTCTCCAGTAACCAAACTCGTAACAGCTGTGCTAAACCGTCTCTTAGATCTGGGGGCTGGAAGAACAGATAGCAATACTCAGGAAGAGAGGATGGATCCACTAATGATAAACAACCCTGTGAGGTGGTTACATGCTGAGTTGTGGGGCTTGGCCAGAGTCACCATCTAAAACACCTAGAGGGATGGGATAGGGAGGGTGGGAGGGAGATGCAAGAGGGAGGAGATATGGGGATATATGTATATGTATAGCTGATTCACTTTGTGATACAGCAGAAACTAACACACCATTGTAAAGCAATTGTACTCCAATAAAGATGTTAAAAAAAAAAAACAAGAAGAGCCACCACAATGAGGAGCCCGCGCACCACAAGGAAGAGTAGCCCCACTGCCACCACTCGCCGCAACTAGAGAAAGCCCACGCACAGCAATGAAGAACCAACACAGCCAAAATAAATAAATAAAATAAGTAAAACAGCTTGTGCACTCAGGCTGTACCCTTGGAGCGCTTCTTCTTAAAGGGTCTTACCCCGGACAGCTGGACGAGGGCTTACACTCCAATAGCCAGACTGCTGGTTCCAGCACCTTCCTGTGCCGGCTCCTGCCCCACGAATTCCTACCTAGACTTTGGTCCTTCCCTGAAGAAAGGTCTCCCCAGCAGCGCCTGTATGTGTTTTGTCTCCTGCAGTGACCTGTCAACAAACAGCCTGTTGATTTACAATGTTTCTCTTCCCTCCCTCCCTTCCTTCCTTCCACTCTCTCATTCTCTTTCTGTCTCTTAATCCTTCTTGGTAGATAAAGAGGGTCTGGTTCTTAGAGGCAAATATTCAATAGATAATGATGCTCACCCCCACTTGGTTTTCTTTCCTTCCTCCTGACTGTCTCAATAATTGCAAATGACTTCTTATGAGCATCAAGAAATACACACACACACACACACACACACTCACACATAGGCACACACACAGACACCTTTTATTTGCAGAAAGTATTTATGTTGCATTAAGTCATTTCTGTCTTCCCCAAAGCCATCCTGTGACATCAAAAAGAAATATTGTTATTTTCATTTCATTCGTGGAATCTGAGATTCAGGGTCGTTAACGGTAATTCTCTGAGTGATGCTGTGATAGCAGGTGGCTCATCTGAGATCAGTAGCAGAATTTCCTGTGTCAGGCCCAGTGTCCTTCATGCTGTACCAAGTCACCTTGTGAGTAATTCCAGACAACACAGGAACAAGAGAAATGCTCCCTTTCATGCTGCCAGTATCCATACAGCACCTACTCTATAATTTATTGTCTATAATTATTTATATCGAGGATATCAGAACATTTTAAATGAAGGTCTAGAAAATTGCTTTATTTCTTGTTGTGGAAACTGCTTCTGTATTTAAAACTTACCAAATTTAAATGGTAACAATTATTTCCCTTTTTTGTATTTCAATCAAAAGGATTTAAAATAATAGGTAAAATGTAATCAAATCAGGCTATTTTTATCCTCCTTATAAAGTTGGGAAATATTTTAATAAGGCGTGAAGGGTAAATTTAACCATAACAGAGTGAAGAATTAATTTGCTGGTAACCATGTCGATTTTACCAACATGCATATTTGAATAAGGACAGGAAATGCCTTTCAGAGAGAGACATGTATACCGTATAAATCTCTAGTTGAATTATAATTAACACTATGAAATATGGCAGGCTGAAAAATTTGGAATAGTAAAATATGATGGCAGAACTTACTTCCTTGATATCAAAGAAAGAGTGTGAAGGAGCCAATGAGAGCAAAAGGAAATCTTATTTTATGGATACTTTTCAAAGTGTATCTGTATTAACTGCATTTTATATCAGATGAGTCAAATCTCATTTTTAGATCATCTGCTGAATTGCTGTTTTGAATGTCTCCTAAAATGGAAACATTCAAGGTACAGCAAAAAAAAAAAACAAAAAAAAACACTAATGTAAAAATCCAAGAATAAAATGTAGTGCTTCAAATAAACCCCAAGCCTTAACTGCCTTGTGAATTACTGATTCCTCTGTGCTTCTCTCAAATGATCATGATTTGCATCAGGCAGGGCTGAGGTGGGTGGAGGTACCAACTCTTAACCGAACTAGACTTCTGATCCTGAGAAACATCTACATCATCAGAAAATATGCATTGTTTACAAATAATTCATGATATGTCATGGGAAACATTGCTATGAGCATGTTCTTTTTCTATGTATGTTTTGTTTTGTTTTCCCCACGATCATGTAGACTGAACTAAATATTTTCAAGGTTAAATTTAAATGTATGCCACCTGAATGTCCCGACTTGGGATGATGATGGAGTTTTTTCAAAGAGAATTGGGTACTTTATTGAGATGTACTGGTACAGCTGGAGTTTATGTGGATGGGTACCATACAGGTATGAGTGGGATGAATTCCATCAGACTGCCCCCTTTTTTGGGGGAGGGGAGAGACATAACTTTTATTGATTCCAGACTACGCTTTTTTTTTTTTTTTTTTGCGGTACGCGGGCCTCTCACTGTCGTGGCCTCTCCCGTTGCGGAGCACAGGCTCCGGACGCACAGGCTCAGCGGCCATGGCTCACGGGCACAGCCGCTCCGCGGCATGTGGGATCTTCCCGGACCGGGGCACGAACCTGTGTCCGCTGCATCGGCAGGCGGACTCTCAACCACTGCGACACCAGGGAAGCCCCAGACTCTACCCTTTTAACACCTCTTTCTTATGGCCATGACCAGAAAGACTCTTTGTCTTGCTTTTCAGTTGGATAGTTGTTCGCTGGTTGGACGAGATGTTTCGTTTCTCAGGTAATGTAATGACACTAAGCATAAACATTTTAATAGAAAAACGAATAAACTTTCCCCATTGGCAACGAGATGACCTCTCTTCATGTATCATAGGCTAGTTCATTTTCTCGGGCACGTCAGACAGTAAATCCTTGAGTAGAATTACGCACTTCAATGAGTGTGTGGACTGTTTGGCCATTACAGAGAAGATGTATGAGGTATGTTGGGGGGTGACCTTTTTTCTTAAAGTCACAATTTAAATAAAAGGATTCTTATTGGATACACTATCATCAATTACATATGCATTTCAAAATATTTTAGGTGGACTTTTAAATAAATAAAGGCTGTTTATTACTTTTGAATTTACAATTTTTAAAGGATATACAACAAAATTAAAGTTTTACAGGTGCTTTAACATTTTTCTAAATGTCCCAGATTTTAGCCTTATTATCAACGTCTGCGGCTTTTCAAGCTTGAAGTAGGTATCGTTGAAAGTGTATATTGTTGTTTGCACTTCCCAAAATATACCATTTTCTGAATTAATTTTTTTTCTCTCTTTCTCTTTGCCCCCCCACTCCTTTTCCTTCTCTCTTTTCCTCTTTCTATCTCTGTCTCTCTCTATCTCTGTCTCTCTCTGACTGTCTCTGTTTCTGTCTCTCTTTCTGATAGTATAAAAGCATAAGTGAAGATAAGTTTTAGGACTTTCTTGCATTTCTTCTTTTTTATCCCGATACGAATCTTTAAAGCCTTTCTTCTCCTGCATTGTAAAATAAATGATAACCCAGACTTTACTTCCACATGTCTAGGGATAAGGAATTCGCTCCTAACTAGAGCACCCAATTTAGTATTTGGACAGATCTGAAAATCTTTTCTTAGATATATCTTATTATTTTGACCCATTTCAAATCATATAATATAGAGAAAATATAGGTTCAGATTTTCTCCATAGTTTACAGAACTAATAAATGGTAAAGAGCAATAACACATAATAAGCTGATGAATTTTTAATCTTTCCAATTGAAAACCAAGGAGTCTAACGCTTCTTCGTTTACATGTAAGCTTTTTTCTTTCCTTAATGGTTAAATAAATACCAGAGTCCATTACTCCACTCAATCTGTTATTTCTTTCGTCCTGCTTACAAAGTAACAGCAAAGCAATGATTATTTCAAATTTGGCTTCTCTTTGCATACTTTCTTGACAGCTTTAAAAATCTGTCTTTTGAAGTGTGGTGCTCGCTGGGAAGGGATGCATAATTTAGGTTGCATAATTTGATAATAAAAACTCCATTTGTCGATGTACAGTCATTGTTATTGGGGTCCATTCTCCAGCAAGGGCTGCAAGTTTTGGTGCTGACTGATGTATGTGTGCTTTTCTTTTATGTAAATCCAGAAAAGAAAAATGCCTTTTAAAATTTCTAAAATACTCAGCATACTCTTTCAGGTTTCTACATTCTCAGTGCTAGGGGTCTTTCTTCTGAAACAGTAGCAGAATCAATTGGACGATTCTATCTCGCTTATAATGAACCATGCAAACTCTCCCCTTTGCATGGAACAGAAGGCGAACATATCTTCTTGGGATGCAGGCTGCTGCCTCTGCAAGCCCGATTCAGCTGCCCTCAGCGTGGTAATGTACTCGCTGGATTCAGCCCCACCCAGCTCCTGAGTTAATCCCAGTGAAGTGTGATGGAGTACACGGATACTCAGAGGCACCAGCACAGTAGGTGGCTCCAGGATTCCCCATAAAATAGAGTTAAAGGCGGCCCTTTTGTGCAACCTATAGAGTTGGGGTTACTGGTGTAGGGAGACTTGTACTGAAACTGTGTTAGAATAAGTAGGTATCTTTACCAATATTTCCAATTAGGGATAAATAAAAGTGCTGCATGTTTTAATAATTTTGTATAATGTTTATGTAAAACTGAGGACACACTGATTTTGATTAAGAACAGCAAATGCTGCAATACCAGGGGAAGGAGAGGGTGATATAAAGAACCATGAACCAGAATCCCTTGGCGTTGCAACTGGTCTCTAGAACAGACTGTGATGCAACACCAGGTATCTAGGTAACCTATTCATCACATTTCTTCTATTACCATAAAGCTGTCTGTGTCTGTCATGTTATGGAAGCATGTCAGTTTGATGTCTTTAAGAAAAAACTTATAATTTCTTCTTCCATCCAAGATGATACAATAGGAAATCAATTTACTTGACTGCCTGTGTGTGTGTGTGTGTGTATATATATATATATTTATATATATATATAAATATATATATATATATATACACATACACGTGCTGAAAAATGGAAATTATTGGTTGGCCAAAAAGTTCATTTGGTTTTTTCGGTAAGATGTTATGGATAAACCCTAACGATCTTTTTGGCCAACCCAATATATAAAGCTGTGATTTTCAAAGCAATGAACATCAGATAATGAAGGACAGTTATATCCTAAGTAAGCTCTGTGATTTCCCCAGCTTACTGGCTGGAGAGTTTCCAGACCACAGAAAAGGTAGGGGGAACCCACAAAGAGCTTGACAGTCTTCATTTGAGGAGACAGGGCTGAGTATCAGAGAGGAGAGGACTAAACAGAGAAAGAGAAAGAGAGTTCTAGACACCTACAGAAGATCTCCTTCAAGCCTTCAACTGAACACTGATAACAAGTGTGTGAGTTAATAATCAGAGGGCAGTGAAAGAACCCCCTGAAGGATTGGAGGGAACAAATCTTAGGCTCAGACAATCCTAGATATAGTTAAAGTTCCCACCAGTTAGATTAGAAAAACTCTTAACTCATGGAATATCAAGTAGAGGACTTTGAAGAGTTTTGTCTTAGTACAACATTAGGGTACAAAATTAGCCTTAGATTCAATGACGTTCTTGTCCAACTTAATGAAGCTTAAAAGCAAGTACCAAAAATATCTGTAATAAATTAGCTGAGATCCAGAAAAAAGTTCAAGAATATTTATTTCAAGATGTACAAAAATAGCCAACACACAGGGTACAATTCACAACGTCTGGTAGCCAATAAAAAATTATCATTTATGCAAAGATTCAGGAGAATATGAGGCTTAGTGAGTGGGAGTGTCAATCTATTGAAACCAACCCAGAAAGACACAGATGATAGAATTGGTAGACAAAGACACTGAAACAGTTATTATAACTGCAGTTGACATGTTCCCAAGGTAGAAGGAATACTGAGAACGTCAAGTAGAGATATGGAAAATATATCAAATGCCTAAATCAGACCTACTAAAGATGAAAAATACAATATCTAGGTTGAAAACTACCCTGGATGGGATGAATAGAATATGGCATATTGCTTAGTAAAAATAAGGTTGGATCTCACAATAACCATGCTGAGTAAAAGAAGCCAGACAACAATAGATACATACTTGTATGATTCCATTTATAGAAATACCTAGAAAATGCAAACTGATCTATAGTAACAGAAAGCAGACCATCCACAGCTGGTAATGGTGTGTGGCAATGAGGGCAGATACAGGGACTATAAAGGGCCACAAGGAAGCCTTGGGTGTGATGTGTATGTTCATTGTCTTTTTGTGGTGATAGATTTGTGAGTATATACATATGTCAAAACATCATATCGTATATTTTAAACATTTACAACTTAGTATATATCAATACACCTGTTAAGAATCTAAATAGGGATTCCCTGGTGGCACAGTGGTCGCGAGTCCGCCTGCCGATGCAGAGGACACGGGTTCGTGCCCCGGTCCGGGAAGATCCCACATGCCGCGGAGCGGCTGGGCCCATGAGCCATGGCTGCTGAGCCTGCGCGTCTGGAGCCTGTACTCCGCAACAGGAGAGGCCACAACAGTGAGAGGCCCGCGTACCGCAAACAAACAAACAAAGAATATAAATAAATTATGTATGAAACAGAAATACTAACCATTTATAAAATGTATATAAGTAAATAGTACGGAAAGGTTGCATATGAGAACATGGGGTGTAGCTAAACTGAAAATATGAGGCCAGTGTATGACACTAAATGCCTATATTAGCCAAGAGGAAAGGCTTAAGTATTACTGAGTAACAATTCAAATTTAAAAATTTAAGAAAGAAATAATTCAAACACAAAATAGGAGAAAATAATAAAGCTAAGAACAAAAATTAATGACATATAAGCTTAAGTTGTAAAAGAGAAAAGAACAAAATCCAGAGTTGTATTTTTTAAAAGATTAAAGAAATAGATCTCTGATCAAGGAAAAATATTTGAGCACAAATAAACATAATGGGAAATATAAAATCTGGCATGAGGGCTTCCTTAGTGGCGCAGTGGTTGAGAGTCCGCCTGCCAATGCAGGGGACACGGGTTCGTGCCCCGGTCCAGGAAGATCCCACATGCCACGGAGCGGCTAGGCCCGTGAACCATGGCCGCTGGGCCTGCGCGTCCGGAGCCTGTGCTCCGCAAGGGGAGAGGCCAAAACCTGGCATGAGCACAGGTCAGCAGAAATAGGAAAGATAGAGAAATATTATGGACAACTTTCTGCCAAACAGTTTGAAAATTGCAATGACCTTAACAATTAGAAATTATAGCTAATCAAGTAGTGTACCGACATTCTAAAGAAGTATAAAATATAAATAACACTACTATATGGGCTTCCCTCGTGGCGCAGTGGTTGAGAGTCCGCCTGCCGATACAGGGGACACGGGTTCGTGCCCCGGTCCGGGAAGATCCCACATGCCGCGGAGAGGCTGGGCCCGTGAGCCATGCGCGTCTGGAGCCTGTGCTCCGCAACGGCAAAGGCCACAGCAGTGAGAGGCCCGCGTACCACAAAATAAATAAATAACACTGCTATAATGAAAATAATTGATGTTATTTGGTAAATTATTCACTTAAAATGTGCAAACAAAATCTTGGCACATCAGATTATTTTACAAATAAACTTACAGGTAAGTTCTATTAAATATTCAAAGACATAAACATAATTTTAAGAGAGGGAAAAAATAAGCATTCTTTAATTTGTGAGTCTAGTATTATCTTCATACCAAAATATAGTGTAAGAAAGTTGTTTTTCTTAAATCTTATTAGCATCTATCTTCCTATGTTCTTTTCCTCTTTGCATGATTTACTGTCTGAAACCAGGGAGAAAATACCAAATTATTTTTCCAAGTTCAGTCCCTTTAAACATGTGAGTGACTTTATCTGCTCCAACTTTTCCTTCTCAAATCTAAACAACAATCTGTTAAAATTATTTGTGTCAAACCAAATTGTAGCATACACAGAGAAGTAAAGAAGTACTGTTCTCACCTACTGGAGTCTTTTTCTCTTAAGAAAGTCCTTAAAGAGTCAAGAATTGCAGAAATTCAATGTGCAACTGGGAATTCCGGCTTATATAAAATATAAGAGGAAATCCTTCTCTCCCTCTCTTCTTCACCACAAATCCTTCCTCTAATGCCTCCCGCTCTGCCTCTATACCCTTCAGGTTTGGCTCTCAGGATTTTCTGCCTCAAGTTAACTCCTGTCATCATCATGTCCAATTATAACGCATCTCTGAAACAGGGTTCGTATCCTAGAAGGTAAAAGATGGCATCTGAGCAGTCACCTCTTCTCGTGGGATCTTTGGCTAATCCATTATTAAAACCCATCATCTTGGAACAAAATGTCAGGTGCTCTTTTGACCACTATACAGTGTGTGATCATTGGGTGTCAGTCTCTTTCTTTTTGGTCCAGTTTCTAGTTTTCACAGAATGATTATTTTCCTTATAAAGTCCTGCATCTACTCCTCTCTACTATCCTAGGTAGAGAGGAAAAGATATCTATGCTAATAGATGTCTACTAAACATAGGAAACAATAGCACTACATATCTTTCGGAAAATTAAAGCCCTCTCTTTTTTAGGAGACAAAGTTGAGGGAAGAAACAGAATGCATACATGTCAACAATGACGTCACACTTTTATTTTGCTTCAATGTGCTTATGGAAGTCACCAATGTTACACTTTTCTTAAGACTATTACATATCCATATGTTTTCTGTTATCATTTTAGCTACTTCTGTATACTTATAAACCCTAGAATCCCATAATTCTTCGCATTCAATACATGTAAGGAATCTAGTAAAGTCTGTGGAAGATGCATATGTTCATAGTAACGAGTATCTATAAATAACTACATTTCTGCCATCAGAATTTCTGTACTATAGGCCTAAGAGATTTATATGACATTTCAATCCCGCTAGAACTGTCACTCTTCCAAACACCTCTGTTCATCGGAGAGTACCTTTCCTAGCTGAATTCCCCCTATAGGCAACTCTCTCATGATCAATAGCTTTGTTATTCAACAGACGTAACCAGTGCTTAATAGAGCCCTTGCGAGTGGCATCGTGTCGGTCTCATTTATTGTAACATTGATCCAGGGAATTTCTTATTCCTGCTGGTCCCAAGGGTTTGCGGCATCTGCCTCTTGCTATCTCCTGACTTTTAACGTCTTTTGTTCAGTTTATTACTATGGGGAGCCTGGTTTTCTGGGAAAGGTAAGTGCATGTATGTGCATATGCATGCCATTGATTACAATGAGCTGTCAAGCTTAATGGGTGACGTTGTGCACTGTTCATCCAAAAAAACAGAGCATCAGTAACACGTTTGTTTTGAGTGAAAGATCAATCTCATTCTATTGTTTACTCCTTTTTTTCTTTTGTTTTGTTTCTCTTTAACATTTTCATTGGAGTATAATTGCTTTACAATGTTGTGTTAGTTTCTGCTGTATAACAAAGTGAATCAGCTATATGTATACATATATCCCCATATCCCCTCCCTCTTGCATCCCCCTCCCACCCTCCCTAATCCACCCCTCTAGGTGGTCACAAAGCACCGAGCTGATCCCCCTGTGCTATGCAGCTGCTTCCCACTAGCTATCTATTTTACATTTGGTAGTGTATATATGTCAATGCTACTCTCTCACTTCATCCCAGCTTCCCATTCCCCCTCCCTGTGTCCTCAAGTCCATTCTCTGTGTCTGTGTCTTTATTCCTCTCTGGCCCCTAGGTTCTTCAGAATCTTTTTTTTTTTTTTAGATTCCATATATATGTGTTAGCACACAGTATTTGTTTTTCTCTTTCTGACTTACTTCACTCTGTATGACAGACTCTAGGTCCATCCACCTAACTACAAATAAATCAATTTCATTTCTTTTTATGGCTGAGTAATATTCCATTGTATATATGTGCCATATCTTCTTTATCCATTCATCTGTCGATGGACACGTAGGTTGTCTCCATGTCCTGGCTATTGTAAATAGTGCTACAGTGAACATTGTAGTACATGACTCTTTTTGAATTATGGTCTTCTCAGGGTATATGCCCAGGAGAGGGATTGCTGGGTCATATGGTAGTTCTATTTTTAGTTTTTTAAGGAACCTCTATACTGTTCTCTACATAGTGGCCAATGTAAATGTATCAATTTACATTCCCACCAACAGTGCAAGAGGGTTCCCTTTTCTCCACACCCTCACCAGCATTTATTGTTTGTAGATTGTTAATTACGGCCATTCTGACTGGTGTGAGGTGATACCTCATTGTAGTTTTGATTTGCATTTCTCTGTTGATTAGTGATGTTGAGCATCCTTTCATGTGTTTGTTGGCAATCTGTATATCTTCTTTAGAGAAATGTCTATTTAGGTCTTCTGCCCATTTTTGGATTGGGTTGTTTGTTTTTTTGACATTGAGCTGCATGAGCTGCTTGTAAATTTTGGAGATTAATCCTTTGTCAGTTGCTTCATTTGCAAATATTTTCTCCATTCTGAAGGTTGTCTTTTTGTCTTGTTTATGGTTTCCTTTGCTATGCAAAAGATTTTAAGTTTCATTAGGTTCCATTTGTTTATTCTTGTTTTTATTTCCATTTCTCTAGGAGGTGGGTCAAAAAGGATCTTGCTGTGATTTATGTCAAAGAGTGTTCTTCCTATGTTGTCCTCTAAGAGTTTTATAGTGTCTGACCTTCCATTTAGGTCTTTAATCCATTTTGAGTTTATTTTTGTGTATGGTGTTAGGGAGTGTTCTAATTTCATTCTTTTACATGTAGTTGTCCAGTTTTCCCAGCACCACTTATTGAAGAGGCTGTCTTTTCTCCATTGTATATTCTTGCCTCCTTTATCAAAGATAAGGTGGTCATATGAGTGTCGGCTTATCTCTGGGCTTTCTCTCCTGTTCCATTGATCTCTAATTCTGTTTTTGTGCCAGTACCATACTGTGTTGATTACTGTAGCTTTGTAGTAGAGTCTGAAGTCAGGGAGCCTGATTCCTCCAGCTCTGTTTTTCTTTCTCAAGATTACTTTGGCAATTCGGGGTCTTTTGTATTTCCATACAAATGGTGAATTTTTTTATTCTAGTTCTGTGAAAAATGCCATTGGTAGTTTGAAAGGGATTGCACTGAATCTGTAGATTGCTTTGGGTAGTATAGTTATTTTCACAATGTTGATTCTTCCAATCCAAGAACATGGTATATCTCTCCATCTGTTTGTATCATTTTAATTTCTTTCATCATTGCCTTATTGTTTTCTGCATACAGGTCTTTTGTCTCCTTAGGTAGGTTTATTCCTAGGTATTTTATTCTTTTTGTTGCAGTGGTAAGTGGGAGTATTTCCTTAATTTCTCTTTTACATTTTTCATCATTAGTGTATAGGAATGCAAGAAATTTCATGTGTTAATTTTGTATCCTGCTACTTTACCAAATTCATTGATTAGCTCTAGAATTTTTCTGGTAACATCTTTAGGATTCTCTATGTATAGTATCATGTCATCTGCAAACAGTGACAGCTTTACTTCTTTTCCAATTTGGATTCCTTTTATTTCTTTTTCTTCTCTGATTGCTGTGGCTAAAACTTCCAAATCTATGTTGAATAATAGTGGTGAGAGTGGGCAACCTTGTCTTCCTCCTTATCTTAGAGGAAATGGTTTCAGTTTTTCACCAGTGAGAATGATGTCGGCTGTGGGTTTGTCATATATGGCCTTTATTATGTTGAGGTAGCTTCCCTCTATGCTTACTTTCTGGAGGTTTTTTTTTTTTTATCATAAATGGATGTTGGATTTTGTTGAAAGCTTTTTCTGCATCTATTCAAACGATCATATGGTTTTTATCCTTCAATTTGTTAATATGGTGTATCATATTAATTGATTTGTGCATATTGAAGAATCCTTGCATTCCTGGGATAAACCACACTTAATCAAGGTGTATGATCCTTTTAATGTGCTGATGGATTCTGTTTCCTAGTATTTTGTTGAGGATTTTTGCATCTATGTTCATCAGTGATATTGGCCTGTAGTTTTCTTTTTTTGTGACTTCTTTGTCTGGTTCTGGTATGAGGGTGATGGTGACCTTGTAGAATGAGTTTGGGAGTGTTCCTCCCTCTGCTATATTTTGGAAGAGTTTGAGAAGGATAGGTGTTAGATCTTCTCTAAATGTTTGATAGAATTTGCCTGTGAAGCCATCTGGTCCTGGGCTTTGGTTTGTTGCAGGATTTTTTTTTTTGCGATATGCAGGCCTCTCATTGTTGTGGCCTCTCCCGTTGCGGAGCACAGGCTCTGGACACGCAGGCTCAGCGGCCATGCCTCACGGGCCCAGCCACTCTGCGGCATGTGAGATCCTCCCGGACCGGGGCACGAACCCGTGTCCCCTGCATCGGCAGGTGGACTCTCAACCACTGCGCCACCAGTGAAGCCCCTGTTGGAAGATTTTTAATCTCAGTTTCAATTTCAGTACTTGTTATTGGTCTAATTATATTTTCTATTTTTTCCTGGTTCAGATGTGCTTTTCTAAGAATTTGTCCATATCTTCCAGGTTGTCCATTTTATTGGCATATAGTTGCTTGTAGTCATCTCTCATGATCCTTTGTATTTCTGCAGTGTCAGTAGTTACTTCTTTTTCCTTTCTAATTCTGTTGATTTGAGTCTTCTCCCTTTTTTTCTTGATGAGTCTGGCTAATGGTTTATCAATTTTGTTTATCTTCTCAAAAATCCAACTTTTAGTTTTATTGATGTTTGCTATTGTTTCCTTCATTTCTTTTTCATTTATTTCTGATCTTATCTTTATGATTTCTTTCCTTCTGCTAACTTTGGGTTTTTTTCGTTCTTCTTTCTCTAATTGCTTTAGGTGTAAATTTAGGTTATTTGTGATTTTTCTTGTTTCTTGAGGTAGTATTGTATTGCTATAAATTTCCCTCTTAGAATTGCTTTTGCTGCATCCTATAGGTTTTGTGTCATCATGTTTCCATTGTCATTTGTTTCTAGGTATTTTTTGATTTCCTCTTTGATTTCTTCAGTGATCCCTTGGTTATTTATTAGCGTATTGTTTAGCCTCCATGTGTTTGTATTTTTTACAGTTTTTTTTTCCTGTAATTGATATCTAGTCTTATAGCGTTGTGTTCGGAAAAGATACTTGATATGATTTCAATTTTCTTAAATTTACCAAGGCCTGATTTGTGACCCAAGATATGATCTATGCTGGAGAATGTTCCATGAGCACTTGAGAAGAAAGTGTATTCTGTTGTTTTTGGATGGAATGTCCTATAAACATCAACTAAGTCCATCTTGTTTAATGTGTCATTTAAAGCTTGTGTTTCCTTATTTATTTTCATTTTGGATGATCTATGCAATGGTGAAAGGGGGGTGTTAAAGTCCCCTATTATTATTGTGTTACTGTCAATTTTCCATTTTATGGCTGTTAGCATTTGCCTTGTGTATTGAGGTGCTCCTTTGTTGGGTGCATAAATATTTACAGTTGTTATATCTTCTTGTTGGATTGAAGCCTTGATCATTATGTAATGCCCTTCTTTGTCTCTTGTAATAGTCTTTATTTTAAAGTCTATTTTATCTGATATGAGAATTGCTACTCCAGCTTTCTTTTGATTTCCATTTGCATGGAATATCTTTTTCTATTCCCCCACTTTCACTCTGTCTGTGCCCCTAGGTCTGAAGTGGGTCACTTCTAGATAGCATATATACAGATCTTGTTTTTATATCCATTCAACCAGTCTATGTCTTTTGGTTGGAGCATTTAATCCATTTACATTTAAAGTAATTATCAATATGTATGTTCCTATTACCATTTTCTTAATTGTTTTGGGTTTGTTATTATAGGTCTTTTCCTTCTCTTGTGTTTCCTGCCTAAAGAAATTCCTTTAGCATTTGGTGTAAAGCTGGTTTGGTGGTGCTGAATTCTCTTTACTTTTACTTGTCTGTAAATGTTTTAATTTCTCCATCGAATCTGAATGAGATCCTTGCTGGGTAGAGTAATCTTGGTTGTAATCTAGGTTTTTCCCTTTCATCACTTTAAATATGTCCTGCCACTCTGTTCTGGCTTACAGAGTTTCTGCTGAAAGATCAGCTGTTAACCTTATGGGGATTCCCTTGTATGTTATGTGTTCCTTTTCCCTTGCTGTTTTTAATATTTTTTCCATGTACTTAATTCTTGATAGTTTGATTAATATGTGTCTTGGTGTGTTTCTCCTTGAATTTATGCTGTATGGGACTCTCTGTGCTTCCTGGACTTGATTGACTATTTCCTTTCCCATGTTAGGGAAGTTTTCAACTATAATTTCTTCACATATTTCCTCAGACCCTTTCTTTTCCTCTTCTTCTTCTGGGACCCCTATAATTTGAATGTCATTGCCTTTACTGTTGTCCTCAATTCTTTTCATTCTTTTTTCTTTATTCTGCTCTGTGGTAGTTATTTCCACTATTTTATCTTCCAGGTCACTTATGTGTTCTTCTTACTCATTTATTCTGCTATTGATTCCTTCTAGAGAATTTTTAATTTCATTTATTGTGTTGTTCACCATTGTTTGTTTGCTCTTTAGTTCTTCTAGGTCCTTGTTAAACGTTTCTTGTATTTTCTTCATTTTATTTCCAAGATTTTGGATCATCTTTCCTATCATTACCCTGAATTCTTTTTCAGGTAGATTGCCTATTTCCTCTTCATTTGTTTGGTCTGGTGGGTATTTACCTTGCTCCTTCATCTGCTGCATATTTCACTGTCTTCTCATTTTGCTTAACCTACTGTGTTTGGGGTCTCCTTTTCGCAGGCTACAGGTTCGTAGTTCCTGTTATTCTTGGTGTCTGTCCCCAGTGGGTAAGGTTGGTTCAGTGGCTTGTGTAGGCTTCCTGGTGGAGGGGACTGGTGTCTGTGTTGTGATGGGTGGGGCTGGTTCTTGTCCTTCTGGTGGGCAGGACCACATCCAGTGGTGTGTTTTGGGGTGTCTGTGAACTTAGTATGATTTTAGGCAGCCTCTCTGCTAATGGGTGGGGTTGTGGTCCTGTCTTGCTAATTGTTTGGCATGGAGCATCCAGCACTGGAGCTTGCTGGCTGTTGGATGGAGCTGGGCCTTAGCGTTGAGATGGAGACCTCTGGGAGAGCTCTCACCGATTGATATTATATGGGGCCGGGAGGTCTCTGGTGGTCCAATGTCCTGTACTCGGCTCTCTCAACTCAGAGGTTCAGGCCTGACCCCAGGCCAGAGAACAAAGACCCTGTCAGCCACACGGTTTTGAAGAAAAAAAAAAAAGTAAATAGAAATAAAAATAGTAAATAAAAAAATTTTTTTTAATTATTAACATAAAAAATTATAATTAAAGAAAAGAAACAAATCCACCAATGATGACAAGCGCTAAAAACTTAACTAAGATAAACATAAATATCAGAAACAAATCAGTCGCAGACAGGAAACCCCAAGTCTACAGTTGCTCCTAAAGTCCACAGCCTCAATTTTGGGACAGTTCGTTGTCTCTTCAGGTACTGCACAGATGTGGGTACATCAAGTTGATTGTGGGGATTAATCCGCTGCTCCTGAGGCTGCTGGGAAAGATTTCCCTTTCTCTTCTTTGTTCGTGCAGCTCCTGGGGTTCAGCTTTGGATTTGGACCCCCCTCTGCATGTCGGCCGCCCTCAGGCATCTGTTCCCACCCAGACAGGAGGGTGTTAAAGCAGCGGCTGATTAGGGGGCTGTTGCTCACTCATGTGGGGGGTGTATGGTAGTTATAATTGGAATGCGGGGCGGGCCTGCGGCAGCAGAGGCCAGCATAACATTGCAACAGCTTGAGGCATGCCGGTGCGTTCTCCCGGAAACGATGTCCCTGGATCCCGGGACCCTGGCAGTGGCGGGCTGAACAGCCTCCCCGGAAGGGGGGTGTGGATAGTGACCTGTGTTCGCACACAGGCTTCCTGGTGGCGGCAGCAGCAGCCTTAGCGCCTTAGCCTGTCTCTGGGATCCGCGCTGATAGCCGCGGCTCGCGCCCGTCTCTGGAGCTCCTTTAAGCAGTGCTCTGAATCCCCTCTCCTCGCGCACCAGGAAACGAAGAGGGAAGAACAAGCCTCTTGCCTCTTCGGCAGCTCCAGACTTTTCCCCGGATTCCCCCACGGCTAGCCGTGGCGCACTAGCCCCCTGCAGGCTGTGTTCACGCCGCCAACCCCATGCCTCTCCCTGCGCTCCGACCGAAGCCCGAGCCTCAGCTCCCAGCCCCGCCCGCCCCGGCGTGTGAACAGACAAGCCTCTCGGCTGGTGAGTGCCGGTGGGCCCTGAGCCTCTGTGCGGGAATCTCTCCGCTTTGTCCTCCGCACCCTGTGGCTGTGGTCTCCTCCGTGGCTCCGAAGCTTCCCCACTCCGCCACCCGCAGTCTCCGCCCGCGAAGGGGCTTCTAGTGTGTAGAAACCTTTCCTCCTTCACGGCTCCCTCCCACTGGTGCAGGTCCCGTCCCTATCCCTTTGTCTCTGTTTATTCTTTTGCCCTACCCAGGTACGTGGTGGGGGGGGGGGGTTCTTGCCTTTTGGAAGGTCTGAGGTCTTCTGCCAGCGTCCAGTAGGTGTTCTGTAGGAGTCATTCCACATGTAGATGTATTTCTGGTGTATCTGTGGGGAGGAAGGTGATCTCCGCGTCTTACTCTTCTGCCATCTTGAAGGTCCCCCCTCTATTGTTTATTCTTTCATTCATGTGTTCATATTATTATAATTATATCTCTACCCTCAGGCAGACCCGGTACTGGTCTATAAACTGACAATACTCAGACATGTCCTCATGGAACTCAGCATCTGGAGGTAAGTGTGTGTAATTACCTGTCCTTACATTTGGTATTTGGAGTCCATACATTTCATGAAAAATTGCATTTCCTAGCAAGCTTGGAAATAGTGTTTTAAAACATTACCTATTGTACTTTATATATGAGGACTCTTATGGAAACCTGTCACTTACCCCCTTTTTACAGTCAATTATTTACCTGTCTGTCTGTCAGTCTGTCTAATCTGACTGTCTTAAGGAAGACTCTGAGACAAGGACTTCGAAGCAGGCATCTTATTTGGAGATGATTTCAGGAAGTACAAGAGAGGGAGTGGGAAAGTGAAAAGGGGGATGGGAAAAACCAATAAAGAGTGCATCAGTGAGTAGGTTTACCACTCTGAACAACTGCAGCTCAAACCCACAGAGGTCTCTTTGAGAAACATTAGCATTTTCCTACCAAAATCTGGAGAGGCTGAGGTCGTTTATCACTGACTCCAATCCCCTCACTGTTCAACATCGATCCTGGCAGTATTAGCTTCCTGCTACTGGCAGGACAGAAAAAGCTTGTGTGTTCAGAGCAAGCCCTTGAACAAAGAAGTCAGGGAGAGATACATTGTCATCTTGCTGGTAATTATCTCCTAGAGATGCAGGTGAACTCAAAGGTTTTCGAGAGAGTATGGATTGCAACAGACACTCCTGCTACACTATCTATGTATTCTTATATTTAATGAAAATCTCTGGTTATCTCTGCAGGTGGAAGGTGCTGACGGCCAGGAGAGAGAAGTGGGATGTACTTTGTACTGGATCTCACGGGAACTTGTGGGCAGTCCAGGACTAGAAATGAGAAACACTGCGTTTTGGTCTAACTCTGACTACATGACAGCAATTCTTCTGTTTTGTTACAGCTGCTGTTCCTCCCCCTTCCCCTCCTTCCACTATTGTCTAGGTGACGGCTTTCTCACTATTACACTACTATTAAACTTATTTGCCCTTCTACCTACTATCCCCATTCCAAGATGAACTCAAATATAGAAGACATAGCCAGACAGTGTTTTATAAACTGCATGATAATGGGGGAGACTTGTGGAAATTTAAGTAGGAATTGAAGAAAAGGAAATAGCAGGTAGAACTGAATCCACTATAAAACAAGAGAGAAAAAAAAAAAAGTTAACCCCCTTCCATCCATCTGAGATTCTGATGGCCATTCCTCTCAAATGCATTCACATGAACCCCAAATTCTCACTAGACATATGGACCCTGTGAAGATTCAAAGTGCCCCTCTGAGAAACAAACTCACTCTGCACCCCCATGAGATCAATGATCTGGAAAGGCAAAGGTCTGTGGTTTTGACATTTGATTGATAAGAATAATATACTCCATATTTCCAGCTGTGCTGATATGGTGATATTTGACTTGTTCAGAAAAAAAAAATACACAAGGAATTTTGTTTCTTAAAGGGAAAACCAACCAGCTGTTTTCTGATCTGTTCAAAGAAATTACAGTATTTTTCATTACCACCAGAGATACTTTATGGGTCTGTGTTATTTACTGACCCACAAAATCTCAGTTTGGGTGCAGCGTCTGGCGCTCAATGAAGTCTAACGTTTTACACAATTTTCCACCTGGACTCACCAGAAAATATAAATCTAAACTTGATATAAATGCCAGATACTCCTTTATGTCAGATTAATTTATTTCCAAACTTCTGTAAAACTGGTAGGCTACCAAGAGCCTCTAAATTAAGTTCCCACCCCAGCCCTCAACCCCACCGTATCCTCGTGCCAGTATGGGTTCCTGCACTGATTTGCCACTTGAAATGAGGACAAAGGTGAAAAACAGGTGACTAAAAGAGGGAGTGTCACTCAGGAAAGGCAATGACACCATCTTCCCAGCATCCTGATCTCACCTGTCCTCCAGTTCTCATTGTTGAGGTCACTTATACTCGCCTGTGTGAGCAATGCTGCCAAATCCCCTCAGGTTTTCCTTTGCAGGGGAGGTCTGAGGGGCCATGCGTGGTCTGGACACAGGTTCAGAACCTGGTCATGTGCCTGACTCACAATCAATACACATTATCCATTTTATTAAATTGAATACTAGGTGTTTGTACATGACCAATTCTCTGTTAATAGTTTCCACCTCAACTGGACTGAACACTTCCTGGGGACAACTACGTGACTATCATTTATCACTGCAGGTGCTGTACTTAGCACAGTGCCTGGTATATGAAGGTACGTACTACGTATTCTGAGATAAATTAATAGCAAAGCTAATTAGTTTCTTTAAGAACAGTGTTATGAGGAAGCCTCCACCTCATTCCCTAGTTCTCTCCCTCTGAATCCCTGCCTTCGAACAGTAGCCTGAGGCTTGCCTGCAACTGACAGATTTCTGGTCACTTCGTGTCACCCCAAAGCTGGGAATCTTTATCTATTGTTCTGGTTCCTTTCAATGTATCCTGTAAGACACCTTGAACACACACTATCTGTCCCATGAGACCACACGCTTTCCTGATAGGATTCAATGCTTACCTCTGGGGTTTACTGTTTCATTACCTATACCTACTCCTGTCGTCAGCTATTTAACTCCACACGAGTTACTCTCATCTCCCTGAGTATCTTGGTGGACTCCGTATCTCAGCCAGTTATAAAGTTTCTCCAACTCCTCTAACCCACACTTTGCCTGAAGTCCATGTGAAATGTCAGGGTACTCGCAAGATAAACCTACCAGCTTTCAGTTGGGATATTAGAAGTCACTTACTGACTATAATCCAGAGGTGGTAAAGGATTAATGCTATGTGATTCTCTAATAATTGACACCTCAGAACTAAATGGATTCATAAGCCTTGCTGCTGACATTTGTTAGCTGTGTGATCTTACATTGTGTTACTTAACTCTATTTAAATATAAATTTTCTCATAGGAGAAAAGGATGATGATGATAATAATAGGTAGTTAGAAGATTAAGTGACAGTGTGTATGAAAATGTGTAGATTAGTGCCTGAAACACAATACACATGCATGATTCATATGATTAACATTACCATTTTTAAAATACATATTTTATGTGAATACATGTTAATCGCATAAACTGCATGCTATATCTCAGAAAACTCATCTGCCCAGGTGATCTTACTTATACCCTCTCACTATCCACTTGAAGCCCCATAATAACACTGAATGCCATGCTTTTTGTTCCTTTTTTTGTGGTTGAAGAAGTTGAGGGTCACAGGGCTGAACTTGTTCATACCTAATTAGCAAGTGGAAAAAATATAATTTTAATCCCTTTCTTTTGATGTTATTTCCAAAGCCATTCAATCAAAAAGATTCTATCAAAATCCCCCTATAGTAATTACCCTATTTCCCTATCTTGGTAGAAAGTTTTAAGTAACAGGACAAATTTTGTGAGCATCACTTTTTTGCCATTTTAAAACTAAACTTTAAAAAGACTTTTGAGATCATTTGTAAATCCGCATGCAGTTGTAAACTGTAACACAGAGAGATTCTATGTGCATTTTACCCAGTTTTACCCGTGGAAACATCTTGCAAAGCTATAGTACAATGTGGCAACCAGGATACTGACATGGATACAGTCAAGATACAGAATATTTCCATTATCATAAGGATTCCTCATGTGGATCTTCTGTAGCTAAACACCCTTCCATCACACCCCTGCACTATCCTTAACCCTTCCTAAACACTAACTAGTCTCTTCCCCATCTCTATAGCTTTATCATTTCAACAATGTTATATAAATGGAATTGGACGTAACAGATGATTTCTTTTTCCGACTCAGATTTGCCTGGAGATGCAGCCAGATGTTTGTATGTATCAACAGTGTGCTGCTTTTTATTACTGAGTACGATCCCATTTTATGGATGGACCACAGCTTGATTAGCTGTTCACTCACTGAAGGACATCTGGGTTGGGTCAAGTTTGGGGCTATTACAAATAAATCTACTGTGAAGATTTATGTACAGATTTTTGTGTGAGCATAGGTTTTCATTTCTATGATAAATGCACAGGAATCTATTGCAAGAAACTGGCAATCTGTTTTCCAGAGTATCTGTACTATGTACATGCCCACCAAGGATGTATTAGTGGCCTAGTTTCTCCACATCCTGTGGTCATTTTATGTTGTCACTATTTTTATTTTAGTCATTCTGATAGGTTTGTAGTACTATCTCATTGTGCTTTTAATTTGCATTTCTCTAATGTCTAATGATGTTGAACACCTTTTCATAGGCTCATTTGCCATCTGTAAATTCTCTTTGGTGACTTCTCATTTTATACTTTTTTTTTCCATTTTTCAGTTGGATTGTTTGTTCTTTACTTTTGAGTTTTCAGAGTTCTTTATTTATGGTAGATACTAGCAGGATACATAGTTTGCAAATATTTTCTACCAGTCTATAACTTATCGTTTCATCTATCTAACAGTCTTTGGTAGAGAAAGAGTTTTTACTTTTGATGAGGTCTAATATATCAATATTTTATATTATGGGTCATAGTTTTTTTTTTGTTTGTTTGTTTTTGTTTTTTTTTTTTTGCGGTACGCGGGCCTCTCACTGTTGTGGCCTCTCCCACTGCGGAGCACAGGCTCCAGACGCGCAGGCTCAGCGGCCATGGCTCACGGGCCCAGCCGCTCCGCGGCATGTGGGATCTTCCCGGACGGGGGCACGAACCCGTGTCCCCTGCATCGGCAGGTGGACTCTCAACCACTGCGCCACCAGGGAAGCCCTGGGTCATAGTTTTAATTGCCAAGTCTAGGAACTTTTGCCTAGTTCTAGATCTTTAAGATTTTTCTCCTATTGTTTTCTTCGTAAACTTTTATAGTTTTACACTGAAGTCTGTGGTCCATGTTGAGTTATATTTATGTAAGTTGTGAAGTTTAGGTCAAGGCCACTACTGTTTTTTTGATTCCTTCGGCACCATTTGGTAAATAGACTGTTCTTCCCTAATGAATTGCTTTTTACCCTTTTGAAAAAACCAGTTATATACTGTATATATGTCTGAGTCTCTTTCTGGTTTCTCTCTTCTGTACCATTGATCTATGTGTCTATCCACCTGCCAATACCACACTGCCTTGAGTATTAGCTATTTAATAAGTCTTAATTCCACCACCGTTTTCTACATTTTCAAAATTGTTATAGCTATTCTAGTTTTTCTCCCCATATAAATTTTACAATCTAGTCTATATCTATGGGTAATCTTGACTGTGTTTCAATAGGCATTGTGTTAAACCCATTTATCAATTTTTTTTTTTTTTTTTGCGCTACGCGGGCCTCTGACTGTTGTGGTCTCTCCCGTTGCGGAACACAGGCTCCGGACGTGCAGGCTCAGCGGCCATGGCTCACGGGCCCAGCCGCTCCGCGGCATGTGGGATCTTCCCGGACGGGGGCACGAACCCGTGTCCCCTGCATTGGCAGGCGGACTCTCAACCACTGCGCCACCAGGGAAGCCCCCATTTATCAATCTGAGGAAAATTGAAATATTTACTGTGTGGTGTCTTCCAATTCATTACCATTATATTTCTCTTCATTTCTTTATATCTTCATTGAGTTCTTTAATGTAGTTTTTACCATACAAGTCCTGAACGTGTATTATTAGGTTTATGCCTAAGTATTTTATTTTTTTAATGATTTTAAATGGTATTCTATCTTTAATTTTGTTGCCAGGTGTTCATTGCTAGTATACACATATACATTGATTTTTGTCTGTCAATTCTGTATCCTGTCATCTTACTGAATTCACTTTTTACTTCTAGGCGTTATTGTCTGTGTTGTTTGGTATTTTCTACGTACATAATCATGCCATCTGCAAATAGGAACAGTGTTATTGTTTTCTTTATCATCTGTTTGCCTTTGGTTTCCCTTTCTTGTCTCATACTGACTAGATCTTCTAGTATTATGTTGAATAAGAGTGGGGAGAGCAAACATCTTCACCTTGATCATAATCTTAGGGGGGAAACATTAACTTTTTCACTTCATTTTTAAATATCATGATATCTGGAGGCTTTTTGTAGATTTTTTTGGTCAAGTTAAGGAAATATCCCATTACTCCTAGTTTTCTGAGAGTTACTGAGAACGGGTGCTGAGTTTTGCCAGATGCTTTTTCTACACCAGTTGACATGATTATGTGATGCTTTTATTGGTTTTCAGGTATCAAATTAGTTTTGCATCATGGACTTAACTCTACTGCTCATGTTGTATAACTCTTGTTCCAGGTGATTCCATGTACTGATACTTTATTAAGGATTTTTACATCTATATTCATAAGCAAGATTGGTCTGTAATTCTTTTTGTACTTTATTTGGTTTTGATTATCAGGGTGATATAGCTTCATAAAATAAGTTAAGCAGTGTTCTCTCCTTTTCTGTTTTCTTGAAAAGTTTTTGTAGAATTGATGCTAATTCTTCGCTAAACATTTGGTAGAATTCTCTGGTGTATGTTTGTCATATTATTAATTTTTCAACTTGTTTTCCCTGTTTTTTATTTTTATGTCATTCTTTGGGTTACTTGCATGGTTTGGGGAATTCATTTTGATTTCTGTATAGTGTTTTTGAGTGTAACCCTTTGTATAACTTTTTAAGTGGCGGCTCTATGTATTATCTCATACATACATAACTTATCATAGCATATTGGTTTTGACATTTTATCAGTTCCAATGAAACATAGAAACCTTTCCTTTATGTTCCTTTATCCTCCCTTGTTTGTGATGTAGTCATCTTAAATATTTTCTCCATATGCATTTATAACCTCCTTCAACAGCGTTATAATTTTTAACACCCCTAAACCTAGAAAACTTAAGAGGGAAAGAAAAAGTCTATTATATTTACCTATACATTTGCTTCCTGTGTGTTTTTCTCACAGATTGTCTCATTTGATTCTCACGTCATTTCCTAAAGTAGATATGACATTGTTATTTTCTTCCACAGACAACAATCTTAGTTGTATAAAGAGACTCATTGTCCTAGCTTACTAGCTCCTAAATGACATAACCAGCATTTGAATTCCAAATCTAGGACTCTTTTTTTTTTTTTTTTCTCCATCAGACTGCCTTTTTAAAGGAATACTGCAATGATTAAGATAGGCTCCTATAGGACAGTCAGACTGGGTTTGAATCCATATTCAGCAATGTGGGAGTTTTGTGAATTAGCAAGATTAACTTCTTTTCTTTGCTTTTTCATCTGTACAAGATGGTAATAATCTCATCTATCTTGTAGAGTTGTTATAAAAATTACAACCCTTAGGGTATATTAATGGGTACGTAAGAAGTTAGTTATTACTATAGATAAAACCAACTTTACATATAGGAACTTTACAAAGAGGAGTAGAGTTGGCATGTCGGTATGAGCACAGAGACTAGTTTGACGGGAGCTGAAGGTGTGGTTGGAGAGTCCTGTCTAATGATCAATTTGCATAGGTAAAGCTGAGCCACAGATTACTTTAGCTTCAGATGGGAAGACAAGAGGGGCTAGCTGAAAGATTTGAATTGCAATAGTATGATAAAAGATGAATTTTTAAAAGATGACCTTACCCAAAGGGTGTGTGGAAAATGCACCGGAGGCTGAGAACTCTCTGACTTTCTAAGCCAATCAAAGTCTACAAAGTTGACATGTCTATTTCCTTGATTCATCTTTCATAAGAGCTCCTGTACAGATCAGTTTTTTATAAAATTAGGCTAAATTTTCAAACAGCATATCTGGATTTAAGGATTCGTTGTTCATTGCAAATAGTCCCAGCAATAAAAAGATTAATTTTCAACAACTCAGTGCTTATGGTTGTAATGTATTCTCCTGAAATACAATTTTATATCATACCACTGGAGGGGAACAGATTGAACTCAGTTCTTTCATTCTCTCCCTTATTATTGAAATATTGAAGCACAAAAAAGACACCTTTTTTTCCCTGATTGCTTGTTCTCTAGCTGCTGGCGCATTGTTGATTCTCAAAATTTCAAATATCGCTGTCAAAGTGACGATATCTCTGCACCACAAACAAGTGTCAGAAATAAAGGAACTGCAAGGGGAAAGCACAAGCTAAATCAAGAAATCTCCAACCACTGCACTTCCTTACCAGGAATAAACGTTGCTCAAGAAAAAAGAAATAGAAATGCTTGACTCTTTGAAAGGAGCATGGAAGGTTCGATATGGATTCATTTATCATCTCTGGCAAGCAACGCCTTCTGGGTGGCTGCAAGGGACTGCCACCTTGCCTGTGTGTAAAGCCTGAAATCAGCAGAACCTTCCCCTGCAATCTATTTTACAATGCCTAAGAAGGAGCTGCCATAAATGAAAAAGAAAAGGAGCTGCCTGCATATGTTCTCAGATCAATATTTTCCAGTGGTGTGCCTTTTGTTGTGTCACAGCTGAGGAATGTCTATAAACATCAATAAAGAAAAAGGGAAGGAAGAATCAAAGAGGAAGAGAGGGAGGGAGGAAGAGGATGAATAAAGGTGTAACATACTTCTTATTACTCTGTGCTAATCTCCTCTAGGTTCTGAGGTTATTGTGAAGCTTTATTCATGGACTAATGGTTCACTGATACTTTCTTAAACTAATGTTTGTGGTCTTTATAAAGAATACCTTACATATGTCTAGCATCCTGTGAAACTTCTATATCCATAATCTCACTCAGAGAAGTCGGCAATGCTGAAATAAGTATTGCCACTGATTGAATATGGATATAGTAAATGAACGCAGAGAAATTATCAATCCAAAATAAAATAAGAAGGCCAGTCATTTGCAAAATGGTCTGTTGGACCACAACCATATGATTCAAAATCCAATGCATTTCTGCTACTTGTATCACTTAGGTAAATCAATTGTCTGAAATAGAAGAGCATCTATAATCACAGTGCGGTGATCAATAATCAAAGTGGGTTGATTGATGTATGGTTAATTTGACTGGGCTAAGGGAAACCCAGAAAGCTGGGCAAACATTATTTCTGGATGTTTCTATGTAGACATTCTAGAAAAATTAGCGTTTGAATCTGCAGACTGAGTCAAGAAAATCTACTCTCACGGGTGTGGGTGGACATCATCCAATCATTTGAGGGCTTGTATAGAATAAAAAGGCAGAGGGAGGATGAAATCTCTCTCTGTTCTTGAGTTGGGACATCCATCTTCCCTGCCCTGGGACATCAGAGCCTGTGTTTCTTTTGCCCCAGGGAGGTACTCAGGTGTCCCTCCTGCTTCTCAGGCCTATTGCCTCAGACTGAGAAACACTATGGACTTCACTGTTCTCCACATTTGGCCAATGGCAGATTGGGAGACTCCTTGGCCATAACCATATGAGCCAATTCCTATATCTCAACTTATATATCTATATCTATATATAAGATGTATATATATATCAGTGTATATCCTACCGGCTCTGTTTCTTTGGAGAACCCTGACTAATACAGATAACTTTCCAGCTCTCCGCCTATTCAGCCATTGATAAGCTCTCATTCGCCTTTCCTTTCTCCTTCCAGAACCTCAGCCCACTGTTTTGAGTATTTCTGTGGACTTTTTGATATTTAAATTCAGTATGTTATATCAGTAATAGTAATAATTATTGTTGTTAAAATGGTTCCATATTTGTCTGGGGTTTAGGCTTCAGACTGGTTTCTATCTACTTGACATGTTCCCATCAGTCTTCAATACTTTCTGTATTTTCTGGCACAAGATGTCCTAGGCTTACCTTATGTTTTTCCAGCCGGGGACCGAAAATTGGTTATTTCTTCATGGAACCCACATTCCTTTTCATGGAAAATATTATCTAGAAATCAAGACCTGCTATGCGGTAGATGTATCGCTCCTGGACTGTCCTAGTAGCTCCAAATCAAATCCAAACTATTGCATTCTTCCTCGCACTTTCCTCTCCCACATTTGTATATCTTTTTTTTTTTTTCCTTAGAATTAGAACCCTGGTTCCAATAGCATCAATCGACTTACTTTCTCTATCTTGCAGTTCCACTGCACAGATACCACTATCAACTATCATTCTAACGATTTATTTAAGACTGCTTGCAGTTTAAAAATTATCTGGATTACAGTTCAGAAGAGGAGTAGCTGTAGGCTAGGGACCAGCACACTCTATCTGTAAAGGGCAAGATAGTAAATATTTTGTGGGTCACATGAGGTCTCTGTCATATATTTTTCTCTGTTTTTTGCTTCTTTTAAAAAAATCCATTACAACCATTATATATAATATATATATATTATATATATATATAACACACACACACACATATTAGCTAGAAGCTGTACAAAACAGGCCAGATTTCATTAACAGGCCATAAAAGCCAGCCTTATCCTAAGCCACTGAAATAGCATCACTGCCTCTTGGTTCTCTCTGCTGTATTTTGTGTCCAGACTGATTTTTGTGAACCACAAATTTGATGCTGTCAAACACATGTTTTAGAAACAATTTAGAAGAGGAGGTAGTTAGGAGATGAGTGTAGTTGTCCATGTATAATATGATTGTGAACCTGGACCAGCTCTGAGGCCATGGACTTGGAGAGAATTGTCACCACCATCAATGTGTGGAAGGGGGAGCTTGGCCTCATATGTTTTGCAGTTCCTCCCATTAAGACTGAGCGTACTTTTCCCAGCCCTTGAAACAATCTTTAGACAGGTGACTCGTTTGGTCGGTTGAATATTAAATGAAGGCAACGAGGAGCCGAAAAGGCCTTGCACATTAACATGTGTCCCCCGCTCGGTACCCTGACCCTATTCATTATCATTTTTGTTTTTCACATCTTTATTGGAGTATAATTGCTTTACAATGGTGTGTTAGTGTCTGCTCTATAACAAAGTGAATCAGTTATACACATACATATGTTCCCATATCGCTTCCCTCTTGCATCTCCCTCCCTCCCACCCTCCCTATCCCACCCCTCCAGGCGGTCACAAAGCACCGAGCTGATCTCCCTGTGCTATGCGGCTGCTTCCCACTAGCTATCTACCTTACGTCTGGCCTTTCAGAGGATGAGGGACTGGAGACAGGTGTGCAGCCACACAGCTTAGATCCGGGCCATGGAAGTAAGAACATCCTAGATGATCAAGCCCCAGCCAAGCAATCCCAAACTGGAAGACCTGCCCACCAGCCTCATAGAATCACAAGTCATATAATAGTTTTAATTACTATTATCATTTCATAATTTTAAGCCTCTATTTTTTGGACTTTTTCTTTACAGTAAGATGTCTTTTTATTGTGTTAACCTGGCTAGATTGAGCTACATTTTACAGAATTCTCTTCCCTGTGTGTTTCCTATTAGGATGGGCCACAGGGAGATTCTTACGAGGTCTGGAGGGCAGAAGAAAGGCATTAGCAGTTTTATAACTGACATACATTTTTACCAATCTATGGACTCACGTCATTAGAATGAAGCAGCTTCTGGGCCGGGAATTGCTTTACAGTCCCTGGATTCTCCTTCAATGTTTAAGGCTCCTGCATCAGATGTTCATGTTTAGCTCTGTGACAAGGGGCCCTGGCTTTTGTAGGTTACCCACATCACCAGGGTTAGAAACAAGAGCAGACGTGGGTTTCAGCACACTCTCGTGGGATTCTAACTCATGCTTGTGAGGTTCCAGCCTGCTCCCGGTATCCCCCCTACCTTCCTGCCCCACAGACTCCAAACTCCAACCTCAGACTTGGAGACACAGCCTTGTAGAACCTGCCTGACTAGCTACATAATCATGCAAGCCAATTCCTTCTAACAAATCACCTTTTATACATCCTACTGGTTTTACTTTTCTGATTGAACCCTGACTGATACATCAATGGCTAATACAAAAGGCTCTGAGAGAAAGCAGGGCTCATGTGTAATTTGCCTTATTATGGAAGGTGTCAAGAAAAATAAAAAGGACAAATTTGGGCTGATTTCTCAAGACTATCCAAACTTGGAGATTGAAAAAAGACCTTTTCATGCCCATGTACTCCAGAGACTGGGATACACCCCAGAGATAAATAAAACCCTTCAATGACACAGTACACGGTGATGGCAGAATGAGGATTAAGGGCCTACTTCCTTCCTGATCGAGAGATATATGAAAGAAAGAAAATTTGTATTCTCTGCTGCTCCATGAAACTATAGAGACCTTGCTTTCTTGTCTGCTGTCCGTTGAAGAATTGAGGTGGTCCAATTTGTAATAGAAGCCATAGATATTACACTCTCCAGGATCAGACTGTCAATCATTAACAAAAAGATTGAATTTCCCACATCAACAGTAAATTGTTTGGGACCCTTGGAGTAGTTAATATCAGATAATAGTCTTTTAATATCAGATCAGGTCTTTTATAATTATATGTTGATCTTTCAATTATATTATTATTATTTTAGTAAAGCAGGGATGTCTGAAGGGGAAAAAAATAAATAAAAGATTCTAATATACTCAAACCCAAGGTACCGTCCTTAATTGTACCAACACTCAGCTAATTACCTTTGATAGATGATTTACAGTTTACATCTTTAACCTTTTACAGTTTTAAAACCCAATGAAATCAACATTTCTTAATAGGACAGTTGTGTCATAAATACAGAGACTAATTACCCTGAAAGATCACATTAGAAGTAAACTACCAGGTCATTAGCTGGAATCTGAGACTCTATACTCAGGTGAGTTGAAAAGACACACATGAACTGTAAGCAGATTCTCTTCTCTCGGGGGTTTCTTTTCGGAGGCGTAGCAACAAACTCACGCTATTATGAAAGCGAAGATGTGTCTCTTTCAGATTCCACCATAGCTTGATTACCACTCACGGGGTTGAACATATCACTTAGCTAACAGGGAAGTCCTATATCAGAAGCTGGAAATTACTTTCCTCAGTGTCTTTAGTAACTATGATCTGCAAGTATTTTCGGGCGGTTTGTTCAGGGCACGCAGTTAGACAGGGTAGGAAGTATAGGAGTAGATATCAGACTCACTGGGATTGAGTCTAGAATTAGTGTAATCACCCTACGGGTGAGCCTGTGGATGGATGGGCCCTGGACAGACATATGCCCAACAAGACCTGGGTTCCTGTCCAGACCCTGCCAAGTGAAGGCATTGTTGGAATACATATGGTCTAGCTGGTACAATCAGGACACGCGTCCTTGTCTACACCCCTGTATCACTACTAGGACGATAACCATGACAACATTTCTGAAATCCTCTGAGACTTGGGCACCTCAATGGTTAAATGGTGAGTAGAAAGACCATGCACTTGATGGGAACTGTTATGAGGTTAATGTAGCATAATATATACAAAGTCCTTAGGTCATTGCCTGGTACATCATCAACACACCACAAATGACAGCAGTATAATGAAGGTGCTACTCCTATTCTTTCCTGCATGTACTCATTCCTGTAAGCGTTCAGGACGTCTCCTGGCCCAAAGTCATTCAGGAATATTACATCCTGGTGGGAGGGAAGGACCTGGCCCCCAGAATTCTCTCCGTGTTCAGCACCTAATCTTCACTCATGCACTCATCATTGCATTGGCATCCTTGCTTGTGAATTTCCTTCCCCTTAATCGTGTTTCTTGTTCTCCTATTATCATCTTACCACCACCAGTTTGGGGCTTGAATTTATTGAAACTTTTTTGGCTACGATTTTAACTTACACTCAGCCACACTGCTCACCATGATAAAAGTCTATCTTGACCTGCCCTGACTCCCAATGTCTGACAACACTTTGTAGAGCTCCATGTAGGCTATATCCCTTCTCGGTTTGCATCAACTTTAAAAATGAAACCTAGAAATACATCTGATACTACTGGAGACTTGTCTTAAATATCAACCACTGGGCTGAGGCTCTAAAATATCCTACATTTTCTGCTAGTAATTTATTCCCTGAACTGGGGTGGTTCAACAATCACTCAGCCACTATCTCAGGGGGCCTGGCCTCACGTTGCATCACGTCTCTGTTACTCGCTGGCTAGAAGTGTCCTGAATAAATATTGACAAACACGAATCATTCATTCTAGCAATATCTCTTGAGAACCTACTCTATGCTAGGTAGACACTGTTCTAGACCCATGTTATTTGTAGAGACGTATCATGTATCCAATTCCATGAGCAAGATGCTTGATATAACAGAAGAAATACTCAGCACACCGAGAGCAGGGCAAACTGATCCTGACAAGGGAACAAGGCAGAACTTTAGTGTGAAAGAGGAACAAGAAGCCTGCTGAATTGGACGGGTGGAGAGAGTTCTCCAGGCAGCGTGTAGGAAGCTTCACATGCAAAGTAAAGCACAGGCATTTTAATAAATGACATAAATTAGGTAATTGGAACATGGCTGGAGCGCAAGGCCTGGGAACTAAGGACATGTGACAAAGACAGTGACAGATGGGATTAACATGCAGGAAATATTAATTCCGTCATTCTCCATAGCCCCCCAAGAGGCTATATACCTTGCGCGCCATGGCCTTGCACTTGCGTCGGTCAATGGACTGACTCAATGCCAGTCTTGAGCCAAGTACTGAGAGGCATTTTATATTTCCACTCATCTCTCTGGATGCTTCTCACCTTTGCCATGAGAACATGCTCAGATAACCGTTTCAGCTTCAGCCTGGGTCCCAGAGTGAGCCCTTGGGTGGGCCTGCAGTCTGGATCCAAGCCCAGGTGACCTAATCAAATCAAGCCACCTGCCAACTTTCATAACAGTGAGCAAGAAATAAATGCCTATTGTTTGCCGTGGAGATTTTGTGTTTGTTTGTTACCCCAGAGATAGCTGACAATGTCTTATAATGAGGTAATACTTAATATTTAAGACCCTGATATATATTACCTTGTTATTGTCCTTCCAACAACCCTACGAAGAATACGTTGTTACCTGCATTTTACAGACAAGTGAACTAAAGCGCAAATGGTGAAGTGACTTTCTGAGATCACACAGCAAGAGAGTCTAGATTCCAACCCATCTGGGTCAGAAAAGGTGAGACGAAAAATGTTGTCCGAGTCTGGAAACTGCTGGTCTTTTAATCATCTTACAAAGGTTGCATTTCCTCTTAGAAGTTTGCAAGGCATTGAAGAAGTTTTAGCAGGTGAATGACACTCAGATTTTGCTCTAAGGACCCTCTGACCTCTGTGTGAAGTATGAATTGAAGGAAAAAAGAGGGTTCACAGATAGAAATAAGAGCCTGTATGACTTAGGCTTGAACTGGGGCGGTAGAAATGGGGATGGCCGTAGGTAGACTTTTAAAGACTATTGTAAAGGATTAGCAATTCGGTAGAGTAGAATTTAAATGATTCTCATGTTCGTACAGTGAAGAATGGGATGCTGAGAAAGGGCACTCTTACAAAGGAATGGTCAGGCAGAGATGAACAATTTGGTGTCCTCGTAGGCAATGTCTTGGAGGATGTCTGATAAATCGTCTTGGCCCTTCAATGTGAAGTCTGGGCTAGATAACGTGTTTTGATCACAACAGAAATCTTGCGAGTGCATGAGATTGCCTGGGGAGAACGTAAGACGGCCTAGGACAGAGCCTGGGGATATCTAGGAACAGAGAGGTAGAAGATGGGCCCAGAAAACCCTGCCAGGAGGTAAGGGCAGAAACCAGGGGAGTATGGCCCTGGAGAAGCTAGACCAAACCTTTCCAGCAGCAAACCATCACAGCTTTCTAATGCTGCTAACACCGTAAGCACGTGTAGGGTTGAAGGGTGTCCGCTTTCACATAGCAGAAGCCACCAAGTCGTTGACATGTACTAAATGTTCTTCATCTTCTGTTTCATAGTGCTCTCATTACACTACATGCTCCAACCAGCCTAAATGAAGAAAAGCTCCCTTATGTGCTCAGTCAGCTCTCTCTTGTCTCTTGGCAGGGCTGGCTTCATGCATGTCCAATCTGTACAGTAGAGGTAGGGCCTCACTCAGAAGAAAGGCAAAGTTGCTTAAATGCTCTGCTGTCACCATCTAGAAATCCGGAATGCTTTTATCTTTGAACTTGTATTTTGGAAGTGAGGTTGGAAGGGTTAATGGAGTATACATGTGCTGTGCATGCCCACCGTTTCTTGCTGGCTCATCTGCATATAGCATTCTTGACGCCTCGGGGACACAGAAGACTGGTAGACAGGATGTGTGAGAATTCAGCAAGGCTCAAAAAGTGTACAAGGTGAGCATACTTGCAACTAAGGGAGGGAGGGGGATGCTGGCTGCCAGGAAAGGCTGAAAATGATGACGTAGAAAGAAAGGGAAAGATAAGGTCACCTGCGATTCCTGTTCCTTTAAGTCCTTCCTTGTTCATCAGTAAAACGAAGGTAGAGCTTGTTGGTAGAACGTTTACGCTTCACAAAGTAAAATAAAAACCACGAGTTAGTTTTCTGCAGCATTTCCACGGTTCTGGTAAAAATGAGATACCTGTGCGTGTACAAACCACGCAATTCATTTTAGTGATTTTACGTATCAGTTTAATGCATTTATATCTGCAACAAAACCCGGTATTGTATAATATAAAGGTGAATGGATAAATTCATGCCAATAATTCAGAATTTTAGTTTTTCTCTAGATAGAATGCCATCAGATAGCACATGAAAACACTGTGACAAGTGACAGACGACTCTTTGAACAAGGGGAACTTCCTTTGCATTATGCACAGGACCCTACAAAGTATGTAGTGGGCCCTGCCTCTGGGTTTACGTATAAAAGGAGTCTGCACATACTTCAGGTTTCAGCTAAAACGTCACTTCTTCAAAGAAGCCTTTCCTAGACATTCAACCGTGTTTTATTTTCTCTCCCTCTATGGTCATCTGTCATGTTGTGTGTGTTCTTTTCCTTTATAGTCTTTTCTGATTTATATGTCTCTATTCTTTTCTAGACTATAAACACCTCAAAGGCAAGGATGTTATTTTCTTTACTGCTATATTCCAAAATCAGTGTATGTAGCTCATTTTTCATTTTTTTCAATTTTTTTTTTTGGCAGTACGTGGGCCTCTCACTGTTGTGGCCTCTCCCCTTGCGGAGCACAGGCTCTGGACGCACAGGCTCAGCGGCCATGGCTCACGGGCCCAGCCGCTCCGCGGCATGTGGGATCTTCCCAGACCGGGGCACGAACCCGTGTCCCCTGCATCGGCAGGCGGACTCTCAACCACTGCGCCACCAGGGTAGCCCTATTTTTTAAAATAAAAAGTGTATTAAACACAATATATTTACAACAAAGAAGTGCCAGATGTAATTTTCATTAAAGAAGCAACTTTGGAGAAATGTGAGTGGTTTTGGATATATGTGTGGAATTTGGAAAGATGTATACTGAGATAAGACCGTCCCATTAGCTGGAGGCTGATGAGGGAGCATTTTGCATTTCTAGGGGTTTTTTACTTACTTATTCAACAAATGTAGTTGAGGGTCTGCTATATGCTAGGCATTTATATTAGTGCATGGGATACATGAAAAACCCTGTCCTGTGGTGCTTAAATTTTATTGGAATGACATTTTCAGCTCTGTACTTTAGGAAGGCCATATATAGATATGATCAGGAGATCTCACCGCAATATGGATGCACCGTCGCTGAGATTTTCTTCAACAATCTCATCTTCTTTTCTGGAAATGTTAGAATCTTGTGGTAATCAACTTTCACACCTGACCCTGAAAGTCTCAAAACTTATCTAGGAATTCAAACCTCTTGTCACAAAATTAATGCCTTACAATTGTGTTTGCCTTTCTCATCTCATTTTACAAAATCTAACCTTATGTGAATTCTTGAAAGATCATTCTACCCCGTGATTTGGTCTCTAGAAACAAACTGACATGTGTGGATTGCCAAGTGTTGTGGGAAAAAGAAACGCAGGATTTTGAAAGAGAATTTTCCATTTCCAGAGGGAACTACAAAGGTAGAAGCATTTAGAATAAGGAGAGTTTGAAGAATCCGCTGGGTAAAGACCTCTGGCCCTTTACACGAGTGTTCAGCACTCTTCACCATAATTGTTTGACTACCTTGGTTTATTTAGCTCCCAAACCATCAGCCAAGAGGTGGTAGGTGAAATCGCAATAGGATATACATCTCCTCAACAAAAAGTAGACATTCCAAAGAAAAGAAAATCAGACAAGGGTGAGAACCATGAAGAAAACCTACATCTAAAGGAGAAACTGAAGGAGGTAAAGGAATGGAGAGAGTGGTCTTGGTGATAAGTGAGAAAGTGCAAGCACAACCAGGGTTTACGGAAGAGACAGGAAGCTGACCTCGGTTTTGCTACATTTTTGAAATGTGAGTCTTTTCATGAAGCGAGGCAAAATAGTCTTAAAATTATGGCTTCCCAGACTTCTTATAATCAGTTCACCTGAGGAGCTTTTTAAAGGGCATGGCTGCAAGACCAGGCATACACATTTTTTTTTTAAAACAACTTCCCAGGATTTTGATGTAGTACCATCAATAATGTTTTATTATTGTATTTTATTTTTGCATAAATACGATTTAGAGGAGCAATGAAGTAGCACCATCTACTCCTCGGGCACCTCAGAGTTGGCACAGAACACAAAAAGTTTACATCAAAATCTAGAAAGAAGAATGGATTTTCCTCATTAAGCCATGTCACCACAGATGGAAACAAAACAAAACAAAACAAAACTGGGAAGTGCAGAACAAACTAGTTGTAGTCAGTGAAAAGAAACGTTTTAATAACCGCATGAATAGCGATTTCAGCAGTCTTCAGAGCGTAAGAGACGGGGAATTGGGGCATCAGATGGAATTACGTAAGATGAGAGTAATGAATAATTATGTTTGGTATTTTTGTATAACTTTATTAGCCGAGTGCTTCTCTGTTCTCGCTGGATTTCTCAAGAGAACAAATGACAGGCTGGTTTCCTATATGGGATTCATTTGTTTGCTAACCTGACAGCGTAATGTTTGTAGTCACGGGAAGTGCTCTGTGTGAAGTGGGATTAGGCAGGGCAGAAACTAGCTTATGTAGAATCAGGCAGGATTTTCCAAGTGCAGCATAAAAGCCAGGGTTACGGAGGGAAATAAAGGCAACAATAAGTGGTCCTTAGGCGCTGCATCACCTCTGCAATCTTTGATGAATCTGGAATCATGTCCTCCAGTCAAGCCACTCTCCTGATTTTGCAATGCCTCCCTTCTCACTATATCTCGGACATCTCCCTGTAGCTTCGCCTGGACTACAGGAAACCCGAAGTCAGCGCCTCCACCACAGAACGAGTGGTCTTCCCCCAAGACCTCCGTGTCTTCTCTTCACCGTCTTACAGAGCAGTCTGTAAAGTCACAAACAAGCATTATCTTCCCTATCTTAATCTGCACCTACCGTTTATTCTTTCTCCTTCATCTTTTCTTCTGTTGTTATTCTCACCCCAACATTGCTGTTTGCTTACATTAAGACCCTTTTGTCTGAGGTCCTTGTTTTTAATTTCTTTCCACTCCAGATACCCACTGTCCTGGGGAGAAAATGTAGAAATGAAAATCTGATCAGATTCTTCGACAGTTTAAAATGACTTAGTTGCTACCAGGATCGAGACCCAAGATGTTTGATTTCGCAGCTCCTTTGAGCCTCACTTGCCTTCTTCTCTGAACCCGGGGGGCACAGAAAGTTGACTACAATGGTAAGAACACACGTTCTAGAGTCAAGGGGTGTGGATTTCTATCCTGGGTCTGTTGCCATTTAAGCTTTTGCGTAAATTTGGTATCATCTGTGATATGAGGATGAGGAAAATGAATAACAGACCAACCCACAGGGTTTTGGCTGGCAGTAGTTAATACACGTAAGGACTTAGGACAATGCTTAGTTAATGATAAGTGCTCAAAGACCATAAGCATTATTTTTGCTTTTTCACTATGCTCTTATGTTCATCTTCATATTCTTTTTTTTTTTTTTTTTTTTTTTTTTCGGTACGCGGGCCTTTCACTGTTGTGGCCTCTCCCATTGCGGAGCACAGGCTCCGGACGCGCAGGCTCAGCGGCCATGGCTCACGGGCACAGCCGCTCCGCAGCAAGTGGGATCTTCCCGGACCGGGGCACGAACCCGTGTCCCCTGCATCGGCAGGCGGACTGTCAACCACTGCGCCACCAGGGAAGCCCCATCTTCATATTCTTTTATGTCCCTTCTTTCTCATATTTTTATGGATTTCCATGTGCTGTTTCCCTTGTCAAGAAGCGTATCTTGCCCTCCATTCCAGTCTCAGTTTAATGACATCTCCTGGAAAGCCTTCCGTGGTTTATTAACTTTACCCACACCACACCCAACTATTTGTTTTAGGAATCTCATCTCTGAGTTCTGTTTCAGTAGTTCTGTATCTGATACCGACCAGGGTTCTTGGCCTTCCCCAGTCAACAGAAATTGACTAGAAGCCAGACAAGAAATTCAGGCAAGGCTTTATTTGGGAGTGGGGGGAGGAGGGAGAACAAACAACAGGTTCCCTTGTTCACTCACTCCCCAAGGGGGCGTGAGATGGTTCTTTATTTGGGGGTGAAGGTAGGAGTGTGTCCAGGGGTCGGGCCGGAAGGGTGTCTTAGGTGTTTTGCCTGCCCCTTTCGCGGTGTTGAGTGCAGGGGGCATGTGCGGTACCCCACCTTTGCTCCCAACGCCCTGCTTTTGCTCTGGGCTCTTCAGAAGTGGCAGCTGAGCTTTTTGGCCTTTTGTATCTTTTGTCCAGAATTTGCCCCACCTGTGCATGCACGCAGTTATTTTTAGTCCCTTATGGTTTCTTTGTATTTTGTGGCTCAAGGAGAGGTTTGTCCAGGTGCCAGCATCGCAGCACTGCAGCAAAGGGTCCCAGGTGCCAGCCTGTCTCGTATCTAAGTTTATAATAACCATTATTATAATAATTTATTTACTTATTCGCCCCTGTCAAGTGCATTCCTTAATGACAGCTCATCTTAGTACCCTCACTGCTTAAAGCCTGGTACACGCTCAGTGCATCTGTCAAATAAATAAATGGATAAAAAGGGAACTGTGAAATTGCCACAGTGAAAAGCATAAAAGAGAATTAAATGGGGGACGCTTTGCTACATCTGAGGAAACACTGAAATATACAGACGAATGGCAAATGTTTTATCTTTCTCCTCTAAGGGGTCAGGAGTATAATAGAATTAATGAAGGCTCTATAAGATTTAGTCTAGGGAGGGAAGCATCCCTCCCTAGATTTCAAATTGCACCAGAGCTAAGTGACCATGAAACGGAGAGATGGAGATGAAGTAAGAGCAGGGTGAGGATGCGGACATGAGGGACCAAAAGGAACTGGGGAATTCGGGCAGATTCCCCAAACTTGAGAAGCCAGGGGCTCAGAAAGCCAAGAAGACACAAGGTTTTGAACAGCAGGTCTGTCTGGCAAGGGGGAGAATAACTCCTCTGTGACTAAATGTCTGAATGAGGTTGATTCCACCAGCTAACCCCGGCACGTAGGGCACGTGGTCAGGCACCCACTTTTTAGTCCAAGGAAAGAGAGGACAAATAAAACCGTCTGGTTAGGTCTAGTTTTGAGTTTGTTTATATGTTTGAAGCTGGGATCTTTTCACTCCTGCTGAATGTTATGACCGAGTCCCATCCAAATTCTAACAATGAGGGCATAACTGTTATCATTTTAAATATTCTTTACATCACTATTCTTGTTATTTGGGCTGGAATATGCTTTCTCGGTGGCTTTGTGATGTGTCAATTTGGCAAAACTGAACTACATTCTCAGCATCTTGTGTCTTGTATGTTTTCTCTTAAAATGGACCACAGGGAAGTTCTTGAGAGATCTGGAGGACGGAAAGGAAGCTACAACTCTCTCTTAAGCCCACGTGCTTTGTTGCTGATCTGTTACTGACTTCATTGGTACAAAGTAGTGACACTCTAACTTCTTTCTTCTTCACCTTCTCCGACTCTTGGACCATGAGTGTGGATGTTTAGGTTTGTGGTGAGGGCACCAGATTCTGCAAGGTACCCACATCGCCCATATCAGAGGCAAAAATAACCGATACAGGTCTCAGTCCATCCCCATGGCTCCAGCTCACGCTTGTAGATCCCATCCTGCCCTACTTTACCTCTGTCTTTCCTTCCTGACTACTTGACCTATAGGCTTCAAGCTCTAGCATCATATGCAGAGATACAGCCTTAAAGGGCTATCTCCCAGTTCCACAGTTGTGTTAAGTCCAAATCCTTTTTAACAAATCTCTACCTCTGTCTCTATTTCTGTATCAATCCTCTCTTTCTGTTTGTGGGTGTGTACACACACATATATACATACATGTCCATATATGCACGCATGCATATGTACTCTATATATATATATATGAACTGGTTCTGTTTCTCTGCTTGAATTGAGACTGATACAGAAGTCTTCTTCTGTTTGCTTACTTCAGCTGTATCTTCCACACAGAATAAAGTGTCTTAAAAGTCTTGTTTGCTATGTAGACACACTTTTGTAATCACAAGTGCCATCCTTACCCATGATCTCCTACACATTCTCACACCCATTCCTTTTGGGGATTGACATACATACACTAATATGTATAAAATAGATAATGAATATGAACCTGCTGTATAAAAAAATAAAATACAATAAAATTCAAAAAATAAGAATCATGGAAACAACAGAACAACTACAAAAGTTAGAACTTTCACTTTGCTTAATTCACAGGTATCAAAAGGTGAATTTTCACTGTTCTAAAAATATTAAGTATTGGGGAACTCAGTAACTTATAAGAAAACCCTCCCACTCTTTACTATCTCTATTAACTAGAAATTCCTCTCCTTGTGGTGATTTTTAAAAAGTCATGTTCTGAGAACTCATCTAATGATTTTGCTGCTCCTGTCTGGAATACAAGAAAATAAGTCTAAGCCGTAGCTTGCATATTAATCCTTCAGAAATCACAAGGCTGTCGTGGTGTCCCCATGAGTCTTGGGTTCTCCAGGTACTTTAACTTTTCTGAGCCCTTATGGAGTACTTTAGTGCAATCCCAAGGCTGTCTTCCCAACAGGACAAACTGCAAGCTCCCTTCCAGGATACGTAGCCTGAAACAATCTGAAGTGTTTTTGGACTCATTTCTTAGAGAACTGAATTTTGGCACCTGCAGTTTCATAATGCATTATTGCACAGCCTTGAGGCTTATATTCAAAGTCAAGTACTTAGTATCTGACGTTACGGTAGTTTATCTGTGGCATGCTTTGAAATGGAGTTAGGAACGCACTATGATCATGTAAACCCCCAGACTGGTCATAAAGAAACATGACAGCTAGTTGGAGAAGTTCTAGTTTGATTTGTGGCACCCTTGTTGAGTTGCTTAGTTGTGATTATAAATAATACACTCCCTAAACGTAATGAAGTAGTGACTGACAATAGAAAATCAATAATGCATGAAAACACCCCTGTGAGTTACTGATATTGAAGCCATCCTCACACTGCAGGGTTCAAAGCTTGTTCAAAAACCACTTTCAAGGAACAAGAAGTGAGGGCATATATGGTAACATTGTGGAGGATGAGGTCATCGACTAGCTTCACATTCACGGTTTAATAACTACCAAGATGACTCGATTCCCATGGGATGGGGAGTTCATAGACACAGGTCAGCTGATTTATAGTATGGCTTTTTAATTGCACCAACATTCTTCTTCTTCTTTAACTAGTGCCTCTGTTTATGGGAAATAATAAGTAAAGCAAGGACCTGGGCCTTTGTCGTTGTTACTGCAAAAGAATAAGCCCTCACATGTCATCTTCTCGAACATGTGGTTTACAGGGAATAGAAGAATGATTAGCATCCACTCTGTAAGGTGGCAGCTGACACGTGGTCCTCAACACAGGACAGCACTGCACCCAAGATGAGAAGCAGAAGGGAACTGTGCAAAATCAGTAACAACATAATAGCGTTTGAAGAGGGATTAGGATATTATGGGAGATGGGAGAAAAATGTCGTAGGGAGGCCTTCCATGAGATAAAGAAACAGATGAGGATAAGATTCTTTCAGGCCAGCAATGCAAATGTTGTTTAAATTCCTTAGTCCTTTACTCCATTTCTAATCTTTTTTCTATTTAAAAACATCTCCTCTCTTCAGTTACTTCCAGCATTCATGGTCTACCCCTTTGGAAATGATCTAAACCTACTTGCTTCATTGCTCTTTTGCTTTGTTTTTCCTCTTCTGGAACAACACCACCGTGCCCTAATGCCCTTTCTCTGTAGGATCCATGACTACTTCTAGGCCACAGAGATGTACGGGAGAAAAATCATACATTTCTATCTACTGTGCTACTCTGAAACTTGATCTCAAATGCGAAGGAATGCTGCTGACCTTGTCCGGAGAAGCCTGAAGAGATTCCTTAGCCAACATCTTCTCCCTTTTTCCTCAATAAATGTTTTTTATAGTCTCATAACTCCTCAGATCTCGCATCTCTCTGTACAGTCAGAGTCTCAGCTGATGACCTCAGCTCCAATCCACAGAGAAGATAAAACTCCAGTTCAATGACCATATAAGTTCTAATTGAGAATGGCTTTTGGTTGGGGCTCTGATTTAACCTCCTGAGAACAAATATAAAAATGCTTGGGAGGCATGCCCTGCATTTCCTCTCCTACTTTTGGAATAAGCCAGGGCACCTCCTCCATCTCCTTTTATTCTTCTTCTAGAGTTTCAGATCCCAACAAGGTCTACATTTTCAAGGAACTCACATTGCCTCCCCTCCTCCACAGATACTGGGATTTCAATTCTAGTAGCCTCTTTTCAATAGCATCAAATAATCACACACAGAAATACACACAACACACACATACTATTAAATATCCAACTCAACCCCAGGTTCCACTCCTAATACCACCCACTTCTTTCTTACTGCTTCATAACCATGCTTCTTGCAAGAATTGTCTGAACTCTTCTTGGTTTCACTGTCTTACTTTCCACACATTCCTCAACTACTGGGAAACTATGTGGAACAAGTATTTTTTAAAAGGGGAAGAAGCAATTTTGCACACCGTATATTTATGCTGTCATTATTCATACCAGATAAAAATGTACATAACTTAAATTTTCTATAAAGGGAATTTAAATCTCCATTTTTTGTTTATTACATTTATGGTTAGACAACAGCAAAATAAATTTTAAAACATGGTGCAGTACTCAACAGGTAAGATACAACGTAAATTTTAAGGTAGGCATGCCAATGGGAGACTCCATAAGTATTTGGCCCCAGAAAATGTAGATACTGCACACTGAAAATTAAGAAAAGAAAACAATGCTAAGACCACAGGTGGTAAGTGTTGGTACTGAGGACAAGTAGCTCTGCAATGCACAATGATTTTCCACTTTAAACCAAAAATACAAATCCCACAGCAACAAAGGACATGGAACAAATGAATCAAATCAATATATACAAAAATATTGCTGTGAAGCCTGATGAGAAAGCTTTTTCAAGTTTCCTTCTCAAATAAATATGATAGACGGGGAAGCGTTAGCAATAGTCATGAGCATAAGAAGGTAACGAGACCCCCAGTTTTCGAGGTCAGGGATCTATTAATGCTAGGATGATGCTAAGGAAATAGAAAATATAATAGCTTCAATTTATTTATACCAACGCAACATTTTATCTCGTCTCATCTTTTCTCTTTCAGCCAAATGAATTTCTCTAATAAAAGTGATTTAAGAAATTTATATGGGCTTGAATTTAGACATGAAAGAGTTTTACATTTTCTTAAAATTGCTGTCTTCCTCCTGATTCAGACAGGGGAGATTCAGTTTGAAGCAAATGAGGCAACTTTTAAAGGGCCGTCCACAAGACAGCACAGGGGAAGGTCAATATATGAATGAACTAGATCACCGTACATCGGCCAAGAACTTAGCAAGTTCTCCTAGAAGAATGCCATTCAATAATGTTGCATTTAAGCATCCCGGTTTCCTTATCTTAGAATACAGAGAGAGACCGTGCTACAAGGATGCTTCTCTTAAAAAAAAAATAATAATTTTGTTACTGTCATAAATGAGGTCTTGTTTAATCTTTTATATTCTTGCTGGCACAGTTTATAAATGTGAAGGCTATGGATTGCTGGGTGTTAATTTTATACTCCGCTATCTTACTGAAGTTTCCCAGTTTGTTCTCCTGTGTTGCGTTTTAGTTTAATTATGCCCTCTCCAGATGGCGATAGCTGTAATGGCTTTTTATGTACCTTTCATTATTTTTCTTTTCAAATTGCATGAATTATTTTCTCTAATGCAGTCATAAATAGTAGTGGTGGAGTGGGCTTCTTCTCTTGTTCTTCTAATTAAAGGAAGTGGCTCCAGTGATTCCCACGTTAACCATTATGTTTGTGTTTGGTCCCAGAAAAAACTAGTTCTTGGGAAAATTTCCAATGGTTGTACCCTGTATACTCCAAAGAACTTCTTCGCTGGCCCCCAAGTTTTTAGGGAGGCTTTATAAAGAAGCGTGAGGAACTATCACAGTCTCCTGCAAGGTGCTCTGAGGAATGCAGAAAACAAGGACCAATCAGGCTTCTCTGCCTAATTGGACTCAGAGCTGCATTTTTGTTTCATTCTAATCTGATTAAATCCACTTCCTTTTCCACTTTTCAGGCCAATAAAACCCGAAATTTATTAATATACATGCGACTATAGCTTTTACGCGTGTTCTCATTTTATTGATGGCCAATTCATTTATCTGTGGCCAATTCATTGTTAGATCACTGATTACAACTAATGGACAATTACAAAATTGAGGATGTGTCAGGAAAATGCCACCAAAAAGTTCTAGAAAAGTTTTGACCATCTGAGAAATAATTTACTTTATGGATCCTTAGATGGACTCCTGGAATTTCTCTCCTAGGCATCAAAGGTCTAAAGACCCAACGTGACTGCGTGGCACACGTGAAATGGCTTGCCGATTCCGGAGGAGTTATTGTCCCAAGAATTGTTTTAAGGTGATGACTGCAAGAAAGAAGGCTTGGGTTAATCTCTGCTCTGTCCGCTCTTAGGTTAGTTGTTTAAGGCAAAATGTTAGTAAAATGTTAATAAATGTTATTAGTTATCACTGAAGTTGAGTTTATTCCTCTGTAAAGGAGGACCGTCCATTCTTTTTATCTCACACTCTTACCATGAAGATAAAAAGTGATCAGTGGGACAGTACTTTGAAAATTCACGGTTCTGCTCAAATTCAAGTCTTCAAATATATAGTGAGACCCAACAGGACAAGAATTACGTTAGTCCTTAATTATGTTTCTCTATAATGTCTGTCCCATGCCACTCCATTTTATTATTTTCCAATCTGCTCTCCGTGTTGTCATCAGATTGTCCTGCTATAAATGAAAATATGATCCCATTATTCCTCTGTTAACGTTTTTTATTGAACCCTCAATGCCTGCATAATAAAATCGAAGCTCATTTACAAAGCCAACATCAATGTCATTCTTCAAGTCCTGGTTCCATCTGCCTCCACTTCACCTCTCCTCCTTGATCAGGCAATTCTCTCCTCCTCTGTGCTTTTGTAAATCCTGTTTCCTCTCTTTGGATTCCCCACATCATTCTGGAAGCACTACCAGTGTGTTTCAGTAACTAGAAACCCTTCCTTCCCGGGACCCACTACCAAACTATTGATACAATCCCTAGCTTTTTGTTTCTACATGGGCCACAGTAGGAAGTTTGGGGCCATGTGATTCTAACAGAAGTGAGGGATGCCGCTGCCAGGACAAGGCTCTAAAACCACTTGTCGGGATCAAGGGGAGCAGGCAGGGGACTCCAAGGAGAAGAAAGTGGCCAGAGGCTTAAACACAGATTACAGCTGAGCTGTGGGTGAAGTGGAACGTGGAAGCGAGGTGGGCAAGAAATAAGCCTTTATTGTGCTAAGCCCTAAAATTTGAAAGTATGTGTTAGAGAAGGTAGAATTCCTTATTTGAATAGTGCACCCTCCTCTCTTTCACCAGACATCTTTAAGGCCTCTTGAAGGCCTAGGAAGCTTTCCACAATCCTTGCAGAGTTAGAATCTGCTTTCTCTAGCATCCTTTATACTCGCCATAGCAGTTGCTCCGCTTCTTCTAACAATCTTTTTAAAGGACATCTTTACAGATGTCCTATAACTCCCCTGAGAGTAGAAATTGCATCTTTGTACCTTTACATCCCCAGCCACATCGTGTAGAAGCTACAAGATTTTCAATTAATGTTGAATAGATGAGTGAAATGAATCTAAGGCATATATTCAAGTTTATAAATAGAAAAGTGGTGCTGAATAGTATGCTCATCCAAAGTTGGGAACAATGACATATTCTTAAATCTATTCCTTAAGTCACAGGGTATCTTGTTCATCATTTCCTGAGGAACCAGTCTTGTAGCCTTAAGATGAATAATTTCCATTTTAAATCCTACTTTAGCTCTATTATTTTGCCAGTATTTTAGTGAGAGATAAAATTCCCTTGTCATAGACTAGGTTTATAACTCAGTTGTATCTAATAACTTGAGGAAAACCACAGAACTCGATTACTTCTGATCACTTTTATAAAAGATAAACTACTCTAAGGATAGTTATTTGGAAACCTCAGTGTTCTTTTGCACTGGTTTTTTGTTTATGCAAATGAATTCTAATTTCAAAATTGTTGCGGTTTTATGACAGTGATGGGCTTTGTTAAATGTTCTTAGTTCTCAGAAATACACAAAGGAAGACCTTGTTTTTATAGATGCCTCAACTGTTATAGAAAGACCCACAGAACCAGATGGACTCAGGGCATTGTTGCAGTGTTTACAGTTGTGTAATTATACCCAGCTGCAAAAGGGGGGATCAATTACTCTCTTAAGTTTTCTTATGTCTACCTTTGAAAACACAGAATTACATTAAAAGAGGAAGGAGGGCAAATGAGTGACTCTTGCTACAACTATATATCAAGGTTTAAGGAAATAAAGAAAATAGTCTAAAATTTATTTTCCTCTGAACTTCTTACCCTGAATACCAAATAGCCACATTCTTGCTTAGCCCTGGAGAAAGAAAGAAGGCAGGAAAAGTAAGCAAATCTACTAACATTAGGACCCTGATAGAATTCATATTACCCATGATCTTTTGCACAAGTGTGTTGCAGTAATTATTTCTCAAGGGGGGAAAAAAAACTAGATTAATTTAAACATGTACCAAAATAAAAATGTGGGACAAATTTGCTTTGCTCCTCTGTAAAAGCAGAAGTACAATTTTCTTTTTTATTCCATAGACACTTGTGAGTGCCATAAACTAATGTGTGGCTTCTTAACAGATCACAGGTATCCTGTAGGTAACAAGGTAGTTAGATTTTACCATCCTCAAAGTTGCCTTTACATGTTATTGAGGCTTAGTATCAAATGGAAAATAATATTAATGCATTAACATTCAGGAGATACATAAATTTGGTCTTTTCATTTCACTTTCACTCAATAAGTGTTGATGACATCTTGAAGTTTTTATACAATTTGCATATATATGTGTATGTATGTATTAGCATGTTTCATTATTATAACCAACCTATTGAGAAAATATTATCTATATTCCTCCAAAAAAGAAACTGACATATTTAGAGAAATTGTCCAATGTCACATGTCTAGTCACCATCTCAGCTGGGTTTCAAAACCATTTTTCTTCAAACATTGTCCTTTTTCTTTCAGACAGTTGCATAGTATTTTTTTTTAAACAAAGAGCTAAACAAGAAATCATTTTACTGCAAACTTTTGTTGTTCTAAATTCTTCAGAATATCTAACCTACATTACCTGCTTTCCTTGGTAAAATCTACTTATAATGTTTATTTTCTCCCCTACATTATTGAGTATCTCACTCAATGTCTGTCAAGCACTGCAAATTGTAATTCTGATTTTATAGGCACCTAGTTACTATAGGAAATCCCTAGGAATTTTCCTTTTAGAATATATCAGTAACAACCTTCTGTTAGTTTGTGATTTAGCTCTTTCTCCTACATATTTTAAGTGTGAGAGATCTTGCAAATGCATATCTGAATTGCTCAATATGGTGTTTAATTTAGTGGCATCATTAAGGAGAAGTTAGATAAATGCCTTGACTTCAGGACTCTGTAGGCAATGTTTCTGCTACATTAGCTGAGTTCTCAACGGGGAAGTATGTGCATTGAGGCCAGAGCTGGAGAAGGGGTCAATTTTTGAGTTAAGAGGGAGAGGGAGGGAGAATTGGGGAAAAGAACAAAAGAGGAAAAGGGCAGATCCTCAAACCCCAAGTGACTGCAACTTCCTGAGAGACATGCTAGGCAAATCATGCCATTTATCATATGAGACTTTGCATTACACATATTCTGCTCGGCCTGTGCTGGGACCCATAGGAGATAGAAACTATCCTTTTGCCTACAGTAGGGACAACTTTAAGCAGCTTCAACCTGGTTCCATCTTGGTTTCATCCCTGACTCCCATCTTGGGGTAGGAAATGTCCTGAAAATTGAGGGCTAGCTTAGGAACATCTTATTACATCAGTGTCATAGAATTTCTAAAGACTGTAATTCCAAACTAAAAAAAGTAATAATAAGCAGAATCTAAAATAAGTAAGTAAATAAATAAATAAACCCTATTCTTCAACTTGAAAACTTTGTAGCCAGACTTGTCCTTGCCCTGAAATCGTTAAAATGATCTCATCCTTGGAGGACCAAGTGAAAAGCCTTGTAGACACCCCTCAATTCTCCACAAAGGCTACATTGTGTCAAAGGAATATATAGGGATATACATATTACTGTGTGCTTGTGTGTAGAAGTATGTCTGAGCAGACATTGAGTATTTCTATGTATGGATACAAATCACTCCATATGTTATGTGTCTAGATCGATTTGTGTGTGCATTTTTATTAGAGAAAATGAAGGGTGATGAATCTTTTTCCCTCCCTTGGATATTGAGCTACTTGAGAAGCTTCTACAACGGTGACAGGAAGAACGGTAGCCAAAACTGAAGATCTGTGACTTACATAGACCAGAAGAACCCCTCTCCTCCAGAAGAGCATTTTACGATCCAGGCATTAATAGTCTGAATGCCAATAATTAATAAGACCCTAGTTATCAAAAGGTAAAAATGCAGTCTAAGATAGTTAGAGTGAGCAGGTTAAGACCCATTTAGCAGAGAGGGAAACCTCCATTGCCAAGATCTTTTTTTAAATTGCCATCATCTCTGGTCAATATTGATTCTATGACTATCAAACTGGTCCTTTTCTTGCACTGCCTGGATCCCCTCCAGGCCAGTCTCCATTGTATTGTGAAAGTGACCTATACAATGCAAATCTGTGTATTGTACTACCCTTCAAAGTCTCTCAATCACTTTTAAGAGAGAAAATGCCGCTCCTTATCTGAACCCAAAAGTGCTTGGATCCAATGCAGAGCACTTCCTTTCAAAAAGGACTTTGACAAACAAAAGTACATCTAGAGGACAGTGACAAGGTTGATAGAGGGTCTGGAAATCCTGAAAGGATAAATGTTATAAAGAACTGAGGGTCTGGAAATTGGATGAGAGAAAGTTACAGAAATAGAGTGTTCAGCCTTGGGGGAAGAAGTGTGCTAGAACCAGCTTCAGAGAGGGTACAGGATACAGCCACTTGGGAGTAAGGGAGAAGGGAGTCCAAGGACATATTGGTGCTAGATCTCAGAAAAATTTCATAATCAATGTGCATCTCAGTTTATACATCTCTAAAATGGGGTAATAGTGGTTTCTGTCTCTTAGGGTTGTCTGGAGATCAAATGTCTATGAAGCAGTTAGCACAATTCCTGGGCCATCAGTGAACAGTCCATAAATGGTGATTAGGGTGACTACTATCTCCATTATTTTCAACAAGAGCATTTCAAAAATGAAATTAACTGCCTTGTAAGGTAGTGAGCTGCCTGTGTGGGAAAATAAAACTTCTTTGGAATTCCTGGTTTTCCTGTAAAAAGCCCTAGCTTCCTGAGACTTGGAAATGTATGTGATAGAAAGACGGCATTTGCTTTTACTTCTCCCAGAAGCACTTTACTCCCTTATCTACCATGAGACTGAGCTCTGTAGCCATTTCTCTAGTTAATTGCTCTGATCACAGAGGGCTAACTAGTTACAGTCCAGACTAGGTCCCTGGGTTAAGCCCTGAGGTGCCAGAAGGATTGAAGTGCTATTTCTCCAGATGTTTGCAGCTCAAAAAGGTATGAAGCTCAGATCTAGGAGACACCTTTAGGTCTTAAAAGACAGAGACCCCTGGGTTTACCTGGGTCTTGGAAAGACAGGCTTACATTCCAAAACATTTGGGCAAAGGGTGAACCCACGGTCCCTGCCATTGTCTTAATAAACGAAAAGTTTTTTTTCTCTTCTTTATGGAGACGAGGGGGCAGCTATCTTTCCCCTGCACGTAAAAGGGGGAAATACACTATTCTTTACCTCCCCCTTAGGGGTATCCAGACACTCTTGCAGAAGATGTTTTCATTTGGCTTTTATTTCCTCATCTCTGCTATAAGGTTTGGGGCAAGGGGAACCAATGCGCTCATTAATTACCCTACTAATAAGAAATCCATCTGTGATCCAGAACACTTTTTATGTACATGCGGGATAAAATTAATAAAGAATATTTTTAAAGTATACACGTGTTAATATTGAAGAATGAGATTAGTCATTACTAATTAGGGGGATGTAGAAAAGACTCATTCATCTATAGAAGCATGGATCTAGAGAGCCGTGTGTGGGCTTGTGAATTTTTATTTGAATTCTAGAAAGCATTCTACACAAATAATCACATTTTTTTTTTTTTTTTTTGGATGAGACACTGTCTTCATTGGTCTGGGATGCTCTCAGTATTTTCTCCTGCCTCTCTGGTAATTTATTCTCAGTGACATTAGTTAATTCTCTTCCTTGGTCCAAGCTCTAAATATATTTTTCAATTTGGAATTTTAAACCAACTCATATTATCACTTATGAGGTTTTTAAAATATGTTATAAACAAACAAACAAAAGGGTGGAGGTGGGGATACAGAATTCAAGACAATGAAAGTCAACACAGTATAGAAGTAAAACAAATTAATTCCCAGGATGATATTTTTAAAAATTGTCTTAATTATAACTGCAAAGCAGATCCCAAGACCACCCAGTCTAACAAGTTGGAAGGTTCTGGAAATTATTTATTTAGGGAGGAAAATGGAACATTAAAATATCTGACAGTTTCGACTGGAGGGGAAATGGATTGAAGAGATGTTTTATAAGTTTCTGGAGTATGTCGAAAGGCTCAGCTGGCAAGTAAATCTAAGATCGAAACAGTAAAGTGATTATTGTCTTCAGAGATAATGCAATAGTTGTACAAGAAGAGAAACTTAATGATGGTATACTACTTGACTCAGCAGAAAATATGTTCATAGTCAGAATACTGAAATCAGCAAGCACGTATTTAAGGCTGTAGAAATATATATGGGAGTATTGGGGGTGTGAAAGAGGCAGTATAAATGAGCTAAGATTCTAAAGTGATAAATAAACTGATGAAAAAAAAAAAAAGCCAGTATAAGCAAAATGAAACTAAAAGTAAGGGAGGAGTTTGCTTCTGGGAGAAGGATAGGAATATGAGAATGGAAAAAAAACTGCACTATTTTTTGAATCTGTTGTGTTACAAGCCTTTAAGCATAAAAAAATGACGTGTTTATTATTGCATGTGACAGTTTGACAATCAATAAAATTAAATGTTAAACCAATAAATCCAGATAAATTTCATCCCAAATCAACCCAATAATTTTCCTTTCTTCCGAACCCCACAGTGTTTCCTCTTTGTCTTTTAAGTATTGGGTAACCTCCCAGGCAAAAGACACAGTCAGCCCCTAAGCTTGCCCAATGGGGCACTAGTAGAAGAAAGAAGTGCCTGATGTACCTGTATTACCCAATCACATTTGTCACCAGAGTTGTCTTCCCAGATCCTGGAAAACCTATGGAGCAAGAACTTCTTGAGATTCCTCCACTTTGTTCTTGATGCATATGCATTCCTATCATGGAAGGTTGGGGTAGGGTTCATTGCTGTGAATGTGACCCGGACATTTTCTGCTTCAAAGAGGACTGGAAGTGGGGATTGCTTTAAAAAATGAACATCTAGAAACCACTGGTCCCATTCTTTCCCTTTTCTCAAAAAGTTCGTGTAGAGTATGGAAACAATAATTCCCTGCATTTTTAAACTTTGCATTCTATCACACTAATAATTTATTAAGAGATTCAATAAATGAATTAGTGAATAAAGTAAACAACGAATGCCTGAATGAATGGATTTTTCTCACCATGGGAGTGAAATAAGACTTTGAGGTGGACTCTAAAAACGATGAGGCCGCAGATCCTTCCCCATTCATTTTTTGATGCCAAAGGCCCGACTAAGCAGAAAAGTAAATAATCCACCCAGAATCTAAATTATTCCTGAACAGGATGGAGGTTTTTGGTTAATTTAGTTTCTAAGTGAGGCTGCCATCCAAAATTTCATCAGGGTGAAGAAAATCTAATAGGTCAAACATTGCAGTCTCACATTCATAGAAGCTACAAGGTAATCTATTCTGCCCATCACCCCATGCATTTTTGGAGTGTCTGTCTCTGCAGCTCTTGATGAGAAATTATAGATCCTTCCCTGGGAGGGAGGGAGCTTGTGAATCATTATGTGGTGCGGTGAGCCGCTTCTGACCAGCAGAATGACGAGTCACCACACGCTAGATTCTTCTCGTATCATACTTTATTGGAGTACAGCTTGGTTTTAGACAGATGGAAGGAAGACCCCGAGCTTTGTTCACATTGGCTTTTTATAATGCACTAGAACCTGTGGCAACCTGTGGTTGGCTGGTTAACTCAACCTGTGGTTGGCTGGTTAACTCAATCTGTGGTTGGCTGGTTACCTCAACAAGATATGTGCTGTTCACAATTTATTGGTTGCAATTCTGAGCCTTTATTAGCATATTGGCTCGTCGTGGCGCATGTGTGGCACATAGCCTTTGGGCTACTCCCTGATAAGCGTTATCTGCGACCAGCAGAACAACGGCTTCCACGTTATCTGCGGCATGGCAGAACAACGGCTTCCCACATCTCCCCCTTTTTGTTTTCTTAGACCCAGGAGCTGAACTCGAACAATGCCCGCACAAACGCTCACCCCATGGGATGCTCGCTGAGCAAGAGTTAGTTCGAGAAGCTGGCTCATCACCCTCCCCGTCGTGCAATGTCCATACAGACCGCGGAGTGCAGGGGCTGATGTTCCTCGTGATTCCCATCAAAAGTGCAATGGTCATAAACCTTTTTGTGCAAGGGCAATCACTACGGGTCATTCAAGATGGAGATCCAGGCGCCAGGGGAGTCGCCTTTATTAATGGCCACCAATGCCTGCGTGAACAGCATCTTATCTCGCTTTGTCCGAGTTCGCAAACGACATATCAACCACAGGCACACCACAAGTCCCGCCATGCAACACACTGCAAACATCCCTACATCGACCCACTCCTTAAAGAAAGTAAAGGCAGAAGACAGCCAGGTAGTAAAGTCCCCAAGCGTAACGGGGTAAAAATTGGAGGCGTATTGACAATGGCAGCACAGTAAGGAGCAATCCTGGTCCGGTTAGACTCAGTGCAATTTTTTGTATTGTTCGGTAGGGGGATTACGCCCTCATGTTTCAAAAGTAAGGTGGTAACATTCATTGCATTCTGGCTAGAGTTCCCTGTACCAGAGCCAGAATGTTGACCCTGTGATATTTTGGTCAAGGCTTCATTTAGCATAGACAGAGGAACCTGATTTCCCATAAGTGGGTTATTCCAGGCAGTCAAGGTTTTTCGAACTAAATGAATGCAGTCCACAGAGGCATTCCAACTAAAACAAAGGGTATTATTTAAAACAAAATTTGTAGCATTATATTGCACCCATTTATCGTCTAACGATACAGTGCAGGCTGTATTCATCTCACAACTGGTGGAATAAAATATTGGAAGCACTCTGCTATGGGAATGGACCGGTAGAGGAACTGGCCAGGACCGGCTAATTCCCCAAAACATCTTGTCTTCCGCCTTGAGTAAGGAAAGGCTCATCAACACCATCCAGCTCAGCATCATCCCTTGAGCGCCCTGCATCGCCCTTGGGATCCTCTTCTATGACTCTTGTTAATCTTGTTGGGACCCAAATTGGATCTTGATCCTGCGGAAAAACACAAAGAGATCCCCTGGATCGCGTGACAACGCGATCTGGGCCCTTCCATCGATTAGACAACACATCTTTTCATATCATTATACCATGTTCCTTTTGTTCATGTATAGTATGGCGTTCAGCAGAAGTTTTTTTCTCATCATGTAAATTTAAAAAATTAAGAGTAAATAAGGCAAGCGACAATTTCTGCTTCGGGGTGCAATTCTCCGCTATTCCCCCTCTTTGTTTTAAAAGCAATTCTTTAAGTGTGCGATTAGTTCGCTCTATTATACCTTGGCCTTGTGGATTGTAAGGCAGGCCCGTAACATGTTCTATTTGTATTTTTTGACAAAAGAGAGCAAAGCTCTTGGAACTATAAGTTGGGCCGTTATCTGTCTTTAGTTTAGCAGGCTTGCCCCAGGTTGCCCAGGCTTCAAGGCAATGAGTAATAACGTGTTGAACCCGTTCTCCAGAGAGAGGGGTAGCATGTACCACCCCGGAATAGGTATCTACAGATACATGAACATATTGGAGCTTCCCAAAGGAGGGAACATGAGTGACATCCATCTGCCATAGCTCGTTTGGGGACAAACCTCTGGGATTTACACCAGTCTTTTGGGCCGGCAAAAATTGGGCACAAGTGGAACAAGACTTAACAATATGTTTGGCCTCGGCTCTAGTAATGAAGAACTTCTTTCTCAACACTGTAGATGATACATGATATAGCTCATGAAATTTTTGTGCTTGCTGCTTTTGATCCAAGGATAAGAAAACATGCGTTGCCATATCAACTTGTTCATTGGCTTTTGCCATTGGACCAGGCAACAGGGAATGAGCCCGCATATGGGTAACATAAAAGGGGTGTTGGCGGCGCAATATCTGAAACCTTATCCCGGCCAACAAGGATGCCACTGTGCTGGATGATCGAATATGGGGGGTCATTTCGAGATGTTTCACTGCATTAACCACATACAATGAATCAGAGATCAAATTAAAGGGTTCTTGAAATCGTTGAAAAACTTCCAAAACCACATGACATTCCACCACTTGAGGAGCATTAGGTCGATAGTCTATAACGACAGGATGCTGACCTTGAATCATATAAGCCCCTTTTCTGGATTTTGATCCGTCCGTATAAATGGTCAGGGCATCATTTAGTGGTCGCTCTACAGTGACCCTTGGAAAAATGACAGGTTGCTGGATAACGAATTTTAAAATTTCACTCTTGGGTAAATGGTTATCAATAATTCTAGAAAAGGTATACATAAGTATAGACCACTCAGAGGTAGTGGCAGTTAATGTTTCTATTTGATCTTTAGTATAGGGAACTACAAGTTTTTCCGGCAACATTGTAAAGGCGGAAACACATTGTTTAATACCCAAAAAGGCAACCTCAGCAACCATAGATGGATAGTGAGACAGCGTCTTCATCCCTAGAGACTTGGTATGAATCCAAAGCAAAGGCCCATCTTGCCAAAGAACACCTGTTGGAAATCCTAAGGTTGGAAGAACACACATCCAAATAGGCAAGGTACTGTCATAACGCTGTAATTGTGCTTTTATAAGAGCCTGTTCCACCTTCTGAAGAGCTGTTCGGGCCTCGGGGGTCAACTGACGCGGGGAATTAAGATCAGGATTACCTTCCAATACAGCAAACAAGGGTTGTAATTCAAAGCGAGTCAGACTCAAATACGGTTGAAGCCAATTAATATCCCCAAGCAATTTTTGAAAATCATTCAAAGTCGTTAAATGATTAGTTCTAATTTTAATTTTCTGAAGTATTATTGTGGTCTTATTTATAACGGCTCCCAAAAAACTAATAGAATCTCCCTTTTGAATTTTTTTAGGGGCCAAATATAAACCTCTAGTCTCCAAATTCATTGATAAATCTCCTAAAACCTGCTCAAGCAGTGTCATGCTAGGGGCTGACAGCAAAACATCATCCATATAATGAATGATTTTAACATCCGGGAACTTCTCCCGTACTGGCTGTAAGGCAGTGTCAACATAAAGTTGACACATGGTAGGGCTATTGGCCATACCCTGAGGAAGCATGACCCATTGATACCTCTTATCAGGCCTTTCATGATTAATTGAGGGTAATGTAAAGGCAAACCTCTCTTTGTCTTTGCTATTCAATGGAATGGAAAAAAAGCAATCTTTTATATCAACAGCTATAACAGGCCACCCTCGCGGGATGGCTGTCAAGGCCGGTAGACCGCGCTGTATGGGTCCCATAATTTGCATTTGTTGATTTATTGCTCTTAGATCATGGAGCAAGCGCCATTTCCCTGATTTTTTCTTAATAACAAAAATAGGAGTATTCCAGGGTGATTGAGAGGGTTCTAGGTGTCCCAATTGTAATTGTTCCTCCACAAGTTGCGATGCTGCTTCCAATTTCTCCTTAGACAACGGCCACTGAGGAATCCACACGGGCATCGTGGTCTTCCATGTAATAGGAATCATTAACTCAGTGACCCCTGAGAAAAACCCAGCCACCTGCGATTGGGGTTTCCCTGAGCTTCTATAGGAGCAGTAGCACCTTGTAAATTTTTCCCTATCCCTCTGCCTGGTAGAAAACCAGACCTGAGCATCATTTGCTGTGCAGCCTCGGAATAATCATTAGTAAGTTTTAATTTCATCTGGCTTTGCACATCCCTTCCCCACAGATTAAGTGGCAATCCTTCAACCACAAAGGGTTGAAATTTCCCCTTCTGATCTTCAAAAATCCAGGTCAGTGTTTTAGAGCTAATTTGGGGTGCTTTGGCATATCTTAAACCCTGTAAGGTCTGAGAGGAGGTCTGTAAAGGCCAGGATTTTGGCCAGTAGGTGGCAGTAATAATACTGCGATCAGCTCCGGTATCAACTAGACCGGAAAATACCTTTCCTTCTATAATTAAATCCAGCATAGCTTCCAGATCCGCCTCCTCCTTGGGATTCAACTCATCCTGAGACAAATAAAGCGCTTTAAATTCATCTAAAAGTGGATACAATCCTGGCGTTGCATCCGATTTTTCTATTTGTTTTTCTCTCTTTTTCCTAGGATTCTTAGGCCTATCTATTGTAGTCCCTATATTTTCACTTTCCTAAACAAACAACTTACTAAAGTGAAAAAAACATACCTGGACTACTCACCGACGGTCCACTCCGTGTGTCGAGTTCTGAATCGGTCCCCCACGCGGGGTGCGAAGTTCCCGGGTTTCGGCACCACTTGCGGAGAGCCGCTTCTGACCAGCAGAATGACGAGTCACCACACGCTAGATTCTTCTCGTATCACACTTTATTGGAGTACAGCTTGGTTTTAGACAGATGGAAGGAAGACCCCGAGCTTTGTTCACATTGGCTTTTTATAATGCACTAGAACCTGTGGCAACCTGTGGTTGGCTGGTTAACTCAACCTGTGGTTGGCTGGTTAACTCAATCTGTGGTTGGCTGGTTACCTCAACAAGATATGTGCTGTTCACAATTTATTGGTTGCAATTCTGAGCCTTTATTAGCATATTGGCTCGTCGTGGCGCATGTGTGGCACATAGCCTTTGGGCTACTCCCTGATAAGCGTTATCTGCGACCAGCAGAACAACGGCTTCCACGTTATCTGCGGCATGGCAGAACAACGGCTTCCCACAATGTGGTCAACTTGAAGTGCCCCAGGTTTGAAGAGAAGTTCAGAAGTAGAGTTTTTGTTTTGTTTTCTTTAAGTAAGCTAAAAACATTGTCTTTCATATTAGTAAAACAGGAAGGAAACCACAGGGTAATGAAGAGAGTCTTGGACATGGAATCATAAGATATGATTTCCAATATGGTGTATTCATGACTTGACCTCTTTCAGTTTCTGTTTCCAGATCTATAAAAAGATGAGAATAATTGTTGGCTCAAAGAATAGTTGTGAAGGTTGGTGAGGTATAAACTCACTGGATTATCAATTCAATAAATATTTTCAAGTACCGGTCACTGGACCACATACTGCAGGTGCCTTGGTGCTCATAAGAGGGGACAGGAATGGGATCGCTAGAGAGTATTTCGTCAGTGTTAGTTTAGTGAGGAGAATCAGTGGTGACAGCAATGGATCTCTCTAGATATATAGAATGGTTTTTCCAGGAGTATCATATTAGAAAAGAACTATTACTGTATTTTCTATCTTTTGTGATTCAGAATCCCCATAAATGGAAGGAAAGCATTCTGACTTATAAGGAGTAGTTTGGGAGGAGGAGCGTGAGAAAAAGAGAAGGATCAAAGGACTTGAGCTGGAATAATGAGGTCAGGGCTCTCAACTTAATCTATCTTCATGTATAAATCAGTCTGCAGGGGAAGACATTATCATGCTGAAAGAAGTAAGGAAACACACACGATGTTGTGAATATCAGTGTTCAGTCCGTAATTGCCTTGGCTAACTATATCAAATACCTGACTCTTTCCCCAGGGACAGACTAAATGCATCCACTGAAGTTTGATCTATAGTCTCCTAACCTCCTGGATCCTGTATTTGGGAGCAGAAATGTGCCAGAGCTTTCTTCCACTTTAAAATTTCGCCACCCTGGGCCTCTGCCTTTGCATCCTGCTTTGCATCCACATTGACATATAGGAATGGCCATCAGGTGGCTCCCTAATAATAGCTTTGCATTTATTAATAAAATTGGTCTTCAAAGCTTTATTCAAAGAAATGACTATTGGAAGGGATCTTGGCTACTGATGGTAGAAAGCTGGGGGGGGGCTGACATGATTGGTCTGGTTGATCAAAGGTGAGGTTACACAAATTGGTCAGTATTCTACTTTGCCAATCTATCATTAATTTCTGTGTGCCTTAAAGTTTGCCCAGTATTTTGTATGTATAATCTCATGTATTCCTCCCAAAGGCACTCTGAGGACGGTTGTTGCAGAGGACAGTCAATAGTGTTCAAGCTCAGGCACTACCAGGTCAGAAGACCTGGGTTCCAATTACAGCTCCTCGTTTACCAGCTCTGGAACCTCTCTCATCTGAGCGTCAGTATCCTCTAATGTAAAATGGGGTTATACCCATAGCAACCTCACAGGCTAACTGGAGAAATTACACGCAGTAATTCACAAAAGCACTCAGCGTAGGACCTGGCGCACGGTTAGTGTTCAATAATGGAAACTGTTTGTATTTCTGGTTGCTCAAGTTTCCATAGCAACAGTGTTGGCCTTAGCCCTGAGCAAGAGGGGGTCTCCGCTCTGGGCCCGTGCTTTAGAGGCCCCGACACGTGAACATCTCCAAGAGTTAAAAACTATATTACAAGAACACACGGGCCACTTTTATCACTGAGGAACTGGTGCTCATCACTGACACCCGCTGTGTAACCCATGACCCTAAGTATCTGCTCTTGTAACTGACGTCATTCAGGACCCAAGGAGACATGGCTTCAACATCTTGCCTTGAAAGTCTGCATTCAAATGTCATGATGTCTGTGGTTGGTGCCCCAAATGAACATGGATCTGCTTTGGATATCAGAGAGGGTGAAACAGCAGGAACACTTGTGTCAAAATAGGAAAAAAATCCGATAGCTTCAGTATCAAGTGCAACAGCTCCTTATATGTGAAACTTTCCGGAAGTGCCACACATGCATCCATTTTCTTCTTCTGTTTGTGTTCTTATGTGTGGTTCTAGAAGACTCATCACCTACAGCTGACAGCAGAGACTCAAGAACAATGTGTGCAGCGAGTGCTGTGCATTGATTCAATGTCATGGAATTAGCCGTAGCTGACTTATATAGATATGACAGCCATAAACTGTGGCATTGATTCTTTTTATTGCTGGAGGTTGAACATTATTCATGGATTTTAAACAAAAATACTAACTGATGTGTAAGTACATTTTTTTAAAAGTCAGATTTAATAATTTTTATTTAAAATATTATATATGTTCTTCCTCTTATTTCCCTTCCCTTCCATCATCCTAAAGCCATTAGATGGGGCTATGCACAGTAGGTACCCTTACTGGGGAGGGCGGACAGTGGCAGAACACGAAGCGTTGGGCTGGGGGCAGGATGAAGAAGGCATCACATGTGGGGCATCTTGGGGCTGAACGCCCAAGTCTGAGTGGGATGAGCAGGGCGCCGCCTAACAAGGGTTTCCAAGCATGGGGTGCTGGAACCCAGTGGGGCACAGGCCTGGCACAGAGTGTTGTAGAAAGAAAGGGGGAGGGGACCTCCCCAGGAAGGGGTGGCCCACTATGGGGTGTTAAAGTCCAGTGTGAGCAGTTCTTTGTCACATGGGAAGTCCCAGTGCAAGAGCTCAAGTGGGGTGAGGAGGGCTTCTATCTGAGGATGCTGTAGCCCGAAAAGGGGACCCTCAACAGAACAGGGTGAGAAAGGGTGTCTCCTGGTCAAATTGGGTCAACGTAGCCATCAAAGTAATGACAGTAATAGATTATAACCCACTGAATAAAATAGGAAGCCATGGGTCCATACTGATGCCGGTAAGTGACTGAATAAAATCACAAGTCTGAAGAAGAAAGACGTTTGAACAGAGTATTAACGGACCTCCCCACAAAACACTTATTAACTAAACAGGGGAAACATGTAATCATGCAATGACAAATCAAGCGATCAGTGTGAAACTCTTCTGCCACCGGACAGCCCGAAATCACATGCCATGTGATAGGATGCACGGAGTAGGACTCAGCTTCACTTCGGTGATATTCCTGTGCAAAAAATGCACAAACTGAATCTACACATGAGAAAATCCCAAACACAAGTAGAGGAGCGCTCTCCCAAAAAAACTGACCTACGATTTTCAGAAATGTCAAAGTCATTAAAGTCAAAGAAAGATGAGAAACTCTTCCAGACTGAAGGAAGCCAAAACATGACCTGACAACGCAATGCTCTGTGCTGTGAAAATTCATACAGAGGAACCTCACTAAAATGGAGTCCGGAGGCCACAAGGGGGAGCTCTCACGCAGGTACCACCCCATGTCTATACCGGTTTCAATAGGAGACCTACTTTGCAGCTCGGGCAGGACATGACACTACTTTACTACCCTTTACAGGAGGAAGAAAACTTTCCTTTGTCTGTTTTATTGTTTTAGGTTAACAGTGTGTTTCTGAACTAGAAACTTTTACTTTAAAGAACATCATTGGGAGGATTGGCAAAAATTTAATGGGGTCTAAAGATTAAATTTGTCAATTAGATGTATAATGGTGAGTGCTACTTTCCTGATTTTGATTGTTGTGCTGTGTGTTTGTAGGAGAATGTCCTTGTTTGTAGAAAATACACGCTAAAGAATTTGGAATCATGAAGCATCAGGTTTAAGAAAAAGAATATTATTTGCATGCACTTGCAACTCCTGTGTAAGTTTGAGATTGCTTCAAAACTTAAAAATACATTGAAAGTGTAAAATTTTATTTTAATTTGGCATAATTTGTATTTTGCATTGTGATATTAGTAGACAGTCTCGAATATTTTAAAAGTACATTTTGAAAATATATATTTAAAATTTACATTTTACATTATTCTATTTGATTTAATTTTAAATGAAAATATATTCAAACCTTGGGACTTCCCTGGTGGCGCAGTAGTTAAGAATTCGCCTGCCAATGCAGGGGACACAGGTTCGATCCCTGGTCCAGGAAGATCCCACATGCCGTGGAGCAGCTAAGGCCGTGCACCGCAATTACTGAGCCTGCGCTCTACAGCCCGTGAGCCACAACCTCTGAGCCTGTGTGCCACAACTACTGAAGCCCGCATGCCTAGAGCCCGTGTTCTGCAGCAAGAGAAGCCACCGCAATGAGAAGCCCGCGCACCACAACAAAGAGCAGCCCCCGCTCACCGCAATGAGAGAAAGCCCACGCGCAGCAGCGAAGACCCAACGCAGCCAAAAATAAATAAATAAATAAAAGAAAATATATTTAAATCTATATTCTTTTAATATAACCACACTTTATTTTTTGACTCACAGATAGTTAATAATGAGGACAAATTTGGATCCTGATAAAAATAGAAATACCAAAGTCTTTTGAGAAAAGGAAAATTAATGCTTAAAAGAAAAAATAAAATCCTCACAGAATTCTCATTAAATTTTTAAGAAATTCAGAACAATGAAAGTGAGCAGACTTCTATGAAGTATGAACCATATAAAATCCATGTACAGGATATTACAGATTCTTAATGAAGATTTAATTACTGATTAAAACCAGGAGACTGTAAAAGAGAATAATTCTTATCATGAGTCTGGCTTTCTCACTACAAAATGAAGAAATTTATACTCAGATCGGACAACAAAAATTAAACAACATGAACTTTGTGATTTTAATGGATCATGGTCCTGGAAAATGGCTGTCACATCTTTCTAACGGTGTGAGAGAGTTTCTAAAAAAATACAATGTAATTCTGGTTTAAATTAGTGATAGAAAATTTCCATTTGTCAACCATGCCAAAAAGTCTAGTATTTGATTTTATAAAAGAAAGGTGTTTTTTCAAATGTAGAAAGTAACTGGCTTTTACAGACTAAGTTTAAAGATAACATATTTTTATTACTCCTATGTGTTTCACAATAAATCTTCAAGACTGACTTTCATGAATGCAGATTTTGTGACCTTAGATATTTGTGTGAAATAAAACACCCATTCAATTGCTAGAATAGCAAAACAAAAGACAAATAAATAGCAAACAACAGTATTATTCAACCAAGACAAGTAAACACTGATGCAGAAAGGCGAATAATTCAAAGAACGGTAGTCCTTAGCAAAGTGTAATGAGGCTTTGCCTGGCTCTGACAGCCAAATATTTATACAAAACCATGTACAGTTTCTAGGTTTAGTAGAATTGATTTTGAAATCTAATGTCAGGATGGCCAAACCTATAAAATGTAGGCCAGGAAGAGGAAGAAGAAAGGAAGGAAGGAAGGAAGGAAGGGGAGAGAGAGAGAGAAAAAAAAAGAGAGAGAAAAAAAAGGAAGAAAGAAATAATGATTCCTTTCTAAAATGGAACGTTCAAAATCATATTAATAATTTATGGGGTTCGTGCCCCGGTCCGGGAAGATCCCACATACCACGGAGCGGCTGGGCCCGTGAGCCATGGCCTCTGAGCCTGCGCGTCCGGAGCCTGTGCCCCACAACGGGAGAGGCCACAACAGTGAGAGGCCCGTGTACCGCAAAAAACAAACAAACAAAAAATTTTAAAAGTAAATAATTTTCAGTTCAAGCACGGTTGGTAAGGAAAGGTGCAGAATTACGGCCAGTATTACAAAGCATTGTATGGGCCTTGCACCATTACATGGTTTAAGTTTTTTATTAGGAAGCATGGCCCCAACTGTGCCAATAGTGATAATAACCTTTGGAACAGTTAAACGATTAGATATGACATTTCGTGTATCTCTTCAAATATTTTGGATGAAGGATATCTTAGTTTTTGTTTTTCTAGACAAGCAGTCAAGCAGTGAGGATGGCAACTAAATGTTATTACAGAAATTAGATTTAACTTCGGTGGGAACTTAGATGAGAAATGAGTGAGAGTAGAGGAATTAAGCTGGACCATAGAAGATTCGAGAGTAGGGCTGTCGTCCTGTGAGAGGCAGGTGCTTCTGGACTGGAGCAGCCAGGGAAGCTGGAGGTGGGGGGCAGCAGCAAGGAGCTGGGGGGTGGGGACAGGAGATGCAGACCACATGGCCTCCAGAGAATAGAGGCCAGTGGGGCTTCCTTGGAGGGTTTCCAGCAGAGACTTGGTCTGTGTATATTTCAAAGGATTCCTATGCAGGCCAAAGCTGCACGTTGAGCATAGTGAGTACACAACCTAAGAAAATTCAGAGTCCAGGACGGACTGGTGGTCCATCACCGAGCCTGGACTCTCTAGTTCAGAATTCCTTGTGCTATGAGAAGAAAAATATAAAGCGAAATAAAACATTCAAAATACTAACTAGTGAAGCCATTGTCTTTTCATCCAAGTCTTTTTTTTTTTTTTTTTTTTTTTTTTCAGTACACGGGCCTCTCACTATTGTGGCCTCTCCCGTTGCGGAGCACAGGCTCCGGACGCGCAGGCTCAGTGGCCATGGCTCACGGGCCCAGCCGCTCCGCAGCATGTGGGATCTTCCCGGACCGGGGCACAAACCCGTGTCCCCTGAATCGGCAGGCAGACTCTCAACCACTGCGCCACCAGGGAAGCCCCATCCAAGTCTTTTACTGATGCTTCTCCCCTCCCCCACCTCCTCTTCCTCCTCTTTCACTTCTGCTCTGGCCACTGGACACCATCCTAACACCCAAGAGATTAAAGGCCTCCAAAAGGAAGAGACATCTGATATGAGGCTGAAAGAGAAGGCAAGGATCATTAGTAGGAGAAAGTGGCAGAAAAAATAATTCTGAGAGAGGAAAGGTGAGATCAGGATGGGAGCACTTTCAAAGTGACTGGAGTGAAGAGGGATTAGAGTGACAGGATGAAATGAAGGAGACCCATTAGTGAAAGCTGGATTACAAGGGCCTCTGCTGTCATACTCTGTCACACTGGGAAATTCCTTTCCTCCAGCTCCACCCCACCAATTCCAAGGCACTTGATGTTTTGGGGATGGTGATGAACAAGATTTGAACTAGTTTCTTGGGGTGGTAACTGGCACTAGTGTCAAGACTGGGGTTAGGCTGTGGAAGGGCAGGTCCTGGGCTTCAGACATCACACCGTCATTGCTGATTCCATGTGCATTTAACCCATGAGGGCCCTGCTCTCCCAGCACCTGTGGTTTGAATCCAAAACAAGTGTCAGCCCGCTGACCTGACTTTTTCACAGAAACGTTTAGTTAACTGTAAACTACAGAAGGCCCTACAAAGAACATTGATGAAGAAGCCAGTTTTGGAAATCATCCAGACCTGGACTGCTCCTGTGTTGCACTGTGACATATAAGCTGTGTGACTTTGGATGAGTTACTTAAACTCTCTGTGTCTCATCTGGGGATGATACTGCCAACCTCAAATGGTTGTTTGTGAAAACTGGACAACGTAGAGATGCCCTGGGCTCAGTGCCCAATGCAGTAAACGTGGATGCATGGGAGCTCTTCTTAGCCAGCAAAGAGGTGGCTTCTTTCTTGTCCTGCAGAAATGCATTTCAAACATCTCCTGTGCCAGGAAGCTTCCCCTGAGCTCTGCATCCTCAGGCAAGGAGTCTCCTTCTCTGCTCCCAAGGATCACATTAGTGGTCCTCACGCATTGTCTTCATTTGTCTCCACTATCACATCTACGCATTTGCCTCAGGCTTTACAGACCTGGACTCCACAGGGTGGTGCTACTTGTTGAATGATCGCATGAAGGAATCATCTTTACCCTATTCCTCCAAATGCATATGACATCCTCCCCATTTCTTCTTATTCCTTTAACTTGGCATTATTTTTCTGTCTCCCTCCCTGCTGTCCCTTCCTCTCTTCCTCCTCTATACCCCTTCCTTTCACTTCCCTCTCTCTTTCTCCATGTCTCTCTCCTCCCCTCCCACCCCCAAGGACATCGTAACAAAATGAGGCAATGTGTCAAAATGATCTTAAATAATGGGCCATGGTTAGTATGAAATTGCTTTACCCCACGTGCTGCCTGTCCATTATGTGTGATTGATCAGCGGCATACGACCTGCTGGAAGAAAGAAGCTCCTGCCAAATTAGTCTTTAATTTAGCTGAAACAGAAACTAACAAACAAAAGTCCGCAATGTTCATGTGAATAATACAGCGCTATGTTGGAGTGAGATAAAAAAAAAAAAAATGCATCTGCTAAAGAATGCAGACAGGAGACTCCCCCATTAACCAGATGGGGTCTAATGATAATGAAGGAGAGAAATGGGATTAAATGCCACATGGGATCCTTTTGACAGCTGCCTCCAGCCTGACGCTGGACTTCCCTCCATCGGCTCAGGGCACCCTGATGTCCTAAGGAGCCCTCCTTATGGGAGGCCATTCAGTTCTTCCCGGCAGGGAACGGAGACTGGCATTTCTAACTATGGTACCAGAACAGGCTCTTTCCACAAATAAAACTCTTGAGCTATTTTTAGGAGATGAATTTTTAATGAAGACCAGCTGTGCAAAATGTTAGCATGGGGCCAGGGGACTGAGATATGGTCTTCATTCAAGAGGATTAAAAAAAAAAAAAAGGAGGAAAAAAAAGATACATCTTCTAAAAGTAGTCTTTCATTACCAAAGTTTTCACCCATGCCACTCTGGAGCCATTTGAAAGGATGATGTTATGGGTTAAATTGTGTGCCCCCCAGAAAAAGATATGTTGAAGTCCTAACCCCTGGTACTTGTTAATGTGACCTTACTTGGAAATAAGGCCCTTGCTGATGTAATCAAGTTAAGAAAGGTCATACTACATTAGGGTGGGGCTAATATAATGACTGCTGTCATTATAAGAGGGAAATTTGGACATAGAGGAAACACCAGGGAGAATCCATGTGAAGATGGAGGCACAGACTGGACTGATGGACCTACAAACCAAGGAATGACAAGGAGTGCCAGCACCCACCAGAAGCTAGAAGAGAAGCATGGACCAAATTCTCCCTCAGAGCCTCCAGTAGAAACCAACCTGGCTGACTCCCTGATTTCAGACTTCCGGCTTCCAGAATTGTGAGAGAATAAATTCTGGTGTTTAAGCCACCCGGTGTGTGGCGCTTCATCATGGCAGCCCTAGGAAACTAATACAGATGGGTAACCTCGGACATTCGATTGAATTCAATAGACGTTTTTGGAGGCTGTACAGTTTCATAAAATTATGAATATATCAAATAGGCATAGGAAGGAGCATTCCTATTTACTAGGAACCAGCACTCTTATTTGATACTAAGTTTGAATCCGAGTACCAAAGAGGTTATAGTCACCTAGTAATCCAGATTTTGCAGGTATTTGCTGGGCTCTTGCTGTGTGTCAGACTGTGCTATGAGCTGGCGAGAAAGCAAAGAGAATCCCATCCCTTCTGTCTGAAAGCATCCTCTCCCAGGTATTTTCATGGATGATGCTTTCTTCTTAGAGATCATGGGGCAAGTATCTCCTTCCTCAGAGATGTCTCCAAACCATCCCGTTGAACTTTACCTTAGTTCTAGTTGTTTCATTCATAGAAATATTATACTTTCCAATTATAGTTTGCTTTTCTTGGTTTGTTTGTTTAACTCTTTGTCATTGGTCATTTTGCTTCCTATCTTCCCCTAGACCACAGGCTTCATGAGGTCAGGGATCATATTTATCTTGTCACTGTTGCATCTCTAGCACCTAACTTAGCTCCTGACACTCAAGCAAAGTGCAATGTTTATGAAATGTCCTCAGCCTTTTCCCAACAAATTCCCGCATGATTTCCCACTTGCCAACACCGTATTCTTCAGCCACGTGATTTTCTTACCAATTCCTGAAAATACCATTCCCATTTGCTCCATGCTGTTCCTTTGGCAAAGGAATCCTTTCTCTTCTCTCTCTGATGAAATCCTGCTCTTTCATCTGTATCCCATCCTCTCAACCCCAGAGTCGACCAGTCTTGGTCCTGCTGCCCCCACGATATCCTGTCCATGTCTCCATCATGCCATTTGTCCACTGCATCAATATTTCCCATTTATATGTCTGTCTTTCTCTCTTTATATTATTCCCTGAGATAGAGCATTAATTATTGTGTACAATTCAGTATAAAAATATTGTTTGAAGAATATTTGTTAGGATTATGTCATCTTTGGAAAAAGAAAGGATGAGGGCAACTTTACTGTCAAAATCACAGGCTGAGTCTGACACAGATGGTGCTCAATAAATATTTGGTGAATGAATGCATAAATATGGAAAATCTTAAGGAATGTATGTCAGTCAGAATCATGTCAAGAAATAAATGCCACCCTCAATTAAGTTAATTAAGAAATGTTAATAATAGGGACATTGACAGAGGTCTGGGCAAAATTGGAGAAAACCAGCATGAGTTAGTAAAACCTTGTGGGAAAGTAGTAACATTGAGACCATTTATCTCTCCTAGAAAAGGCCAGTGGAAAGTCACAGGAACTTATAAAAGGGGGATGCCTGACAGGAGCTTAGGTTAAGACAGGGAGACAACCAAAAGGTGGCTTCTTAAGAAGAGGGTAAGTATCCAACGGCCCTTCTGCTCACACCTGTGTTTTGCTTTGCTGATTCTGAATCTGCCCAGAAGTTGAGGGGCAAGTGAGCCCATGACTGCACTCCTAAAGTTGTTCATGAAACAGGATGGAAAGCGGACCTAGAAGGGCAGGTGGAAAATACAGGGCAGAACGCAAGGAGGTAAAAACAGTAACCACGTGAAACATAAAGTACAGTTTTCTGTCCTTTCCATTTATTATCAACTCTAATTTTAAAAAATGTAGTCAGTAGCTATTATTATTTCCATTTTAGAGATGGGGCGACTGGGCACAGAAAATGAAAGCACCTGGCTCAGTGTTCCATGGTCAGAAAATTGCAGAGCTAGTCAATGTGACTCTAGACATCACCCAGATAATTCTCAGTGCTCAGCAGTATGTGCTTTCTGTTTGTTTTTTTTAATTGTTGTTACTGTTTGTTTCTAAACGTTTATTTAACAAGATGGGATAGTTGAAACAATTTTCAGGAGACCCAGTTGCTAGACCCATGTTTCTAACAAATCAGTTGTGAATAAGTCAAAAAACGGGTGAGTTAACATACAACGTAGCAAAATGGAGGCATTGGGCCTAATATACATAAAAGCACAACTCCTCAAATCAGGAAAACTAATAATTTAATACTGACATAATACCATTGTCTAACCATGACCCAAATTAGAGTTCATAAATTAATCCCAATAATATAATTTATATATGTTTCATATTTTTTCTAAACTTTGCAGATCATTTGAAGGCTGTGCTCCTTTACTACTAAATACTTTATTCTGTATAGTTTTAGAAAATAAGAACCTTCTCTTAACCAAAGTACAATGATCAAAATCAGGAAGTTTAATATGTATACAATATTATTATCTTCTTTCATTTTCATCAGTTGTCCCAGTAATTTTTTTTAAGCTGTGTTTTCTGGTCCAGGATCCAATCCAGGACCTCACAATGCATTTAGGTGTCAATTTCACTTAGTTTACTTTAATCCAGAACTGTTCCTACCCTTCCCTTTATCTTCCTGTTCTTGACCTTGATTTTTTTTTTCGGGGCGGAGCGGGGGTTGGGGGGATAAAAGTACAGGGCAATGATTGTCTAGAATGTCCCTCAGTTTTAGTTGCTCTAATGTTTGCTTATATAGATATGGGTGACATGAGTTTGGACAGGATATAATTGACCAGTAGCGGATGCCTTCCCTTCCAGAGCCATATAGCATAATCTGCTCCCAACACTGGTGAGCTAGTTTTGATCAATTGGTTAAGGCACTGTTTCCCAGCTCACTCCAATATAAAGATAGTATTTCCCCTTTGTGATTAATGAGTTACACGGAGAGGTATTTTGAGGTCATGTAAATGTCTCCTTGGTTTGTAACCCTCTCTCTTAATTGGGAAGTCCAATTGCAGGATCTGAGACCACAATGATTTTGAAAATTGAGTATTCAGTGGTTATAGGAAGAAGAATACATAAGAACATATAGGGAGGAAGAAGGGAAGTTAATGAGCAAATATCAGAGCCCTTGGAGATAGCTGACTTCTGTGATGGCCCAACAGAGATGGGATGCGGAGGTATAGGGTGTGTTATGTGTGTTGAAACTGTGTCGTGCACTTTCCCATAGCCAGAGACCACTGGTGTAGACATTCAGACATTTCCTGCCTGTTTGGCTTGTCTGGTTGGTTCATATTTTAAAGGCTGGGAGCCTGTTGTACACCTAATGTGTGCTCTGGCATGGCCTTATGCTGTCACATTGCCCAGTGAAAAGTGGAGTCCAGTTCTAAGCCCCTGGGATGACAAAATCCTTTCTGCTCTGCTGACAGTTTATGAAATTATGTAAGGAAATCCTTAGAAATATTTATTTCTGAGGCTTGAAGGAAGACTAAAAACCTCAGAGCCAAAATGTGTATTTTTTGGGGTAGGAACTGAGGTTCTTATCATTTTTTTTTTTTTTTTTTTTTTTTTGCGGTACGCGGGCCTCTCACTGTGTGGCCTCTCCCGTTGCGGAGTACAGGCTCCGGACGTGCAGGCTCAGCGGCCATGGCTCACGGGCCCAGCCGCTCCGCGGCATGTGGGATCCTCCTGGACCGGGGCACGAACCCGCGTCCCCTGAATCGGCAGGCGGACTCTCAACTACTGCGCCACCAGGGAAGCCCGGAACTGAGGTTCTTATAGGGTCCGTGCCAGCAGTCTGATCCAGCCATCCTAACTCGTCATCCAGGTTCTCTCTAAAGCACTAAGTGGCAAAAGTCTCAGTGACTGATAGGCAAACTTACAAATGTAGGAGACCCTCCTTCAAATATTTCAGATAAGTGACAGAATTTTAACAGCATGTAAGCATTAAGCCTACGTGTAAAAAGAAGCATTTACTTTTAAAGACAAATCCTTCAGTAACTGAGGTATATCATGTCAGCCTTCTTTTTCTCTGTTTATGCACATTTGGCAGGTAGTAGTTGAAAAGAGATCCAATTCACAGGATCATCTTTCTGTCCTCCAATCCATCCTCTTCACAAACACAATTGTTATTCAGAAAAGGCTTATTGCTGGGCATGGACTTTACAGAACACCCCCGCCTGGAGACCTTCGTAGACTTTCATCATGCAGCTCGTCTTCCCCAGCTGGGGAACAAGCAGAGAAATCGGGTCACAAGGGGCATCCACAGAACAGACACTGAGCAGATATCTTCCTGAACCATCCTGTAATTGATGGTAAGTGAATGTATTTTTAAATATTGCAACAAATGGATGTGTAAATAGTTATAATGCAACAGTGAAATTAACTTTTAAGAAAGTTATTTCAAAACAAAACAAAAGGTCATGCTTGCCATCGGCTGCTTCAGGAAACATGAGGACCCCAACAGGCTGGGAGCCTGGGTGAAGGCGTCAGAGAGAAGTACCAGGAAAGTGCTTTGTGGATTACCCTACACATACTTAAAAACGACGTTGAATCCTCACCTTCCAATCTTTCTCCAATTTTTGTTTCCTTCCTTCCTTCTTGTTATCCTTCCTTCCCTCAATCATTTATTTGCCAAATATTTTTTTGAGCATTTCCTTTGTGCCAGGCACCACACTGAGCTTAGTGGATACAGAGGGGAATATAGCACAGGGGAGTTTCCTGCTCTCACAGAGCTTTTGGTCTAGAGGGTGGGAAGAGGGTCAGCAAACAGATAAGTGAAACAGACGTATGTATTTAGAGTCGGAAGCTCTTTTTGAATAGTGATACGTGCAAAGATTTAAAACTTTAGTGAGTCATGAGAAAGGGTGACATACGATGGTACAGAGTGTGTCTGTACAGAGGGTATCAGAGGAGATAATAATTAATCAAGGAGTTAAAAGTAAGAAGCCCCTGTAGATCTGGGGAAAGACCAATCCCGCCAGCGGGAGTGAGGAATAACAAGACAGGGATGAATGGCGAGCAGATAGAAGAGAGCCCGTGTTCCGCAAGAGACGCCACCGCAATGATAAGCATGCACACCACGCGAAGAGCAGCCCCCACTCGCCGCAAGTAGAGAAAGCCCGCGCGCATCAACGAACACCCAGCGCAACCCAGATAGATAGATAGATAAATAAATAAATAAATAGATTTATATTAAAAAAAAAGTGAGGCGGGGGGACGGGTAGAAGATGGGTCAAAGAGGTTGTGAGGATACATCATGAAGTGCCCAAAAGACACTATAATACAAAGACAACTTTAGTAAAATAATAATAATGATTCATTTAGTACACATTTTATTATAATATAATATGATATGATTCTGCTCATAGATGCTAAGTGAATTTCTCAAACCCACACAGTAGCTATGTCCATTGAACTCTAAACTTGTGCTCTGCCCTTAGAAGGATACTGCCCCTCTGGTCAACTTGGTCAATCGACTTGGTCAAAGCCACAGGGACATTGGTAGAAAAAGTATTTAAGTTTGGGCTTTTCGACGAGTCCCTTCTGTAGGCAACTTTATATGCACTTGAAAAAAAGCCATTTATCGTCGCAGCTCACCAAATGGAGATTTTTGTTCCCCTTATAAGACTTTAGGAAGATAGTCGTAGGCACTTCAAAAATAAAAGCAAAAGATGGAAGGGTGATTAAATCTATTGGTAACCATTCTGGTAGAGAGAATTCACTTGTTGCTAGGGATTGGCTGAATTATGATCCAGCGTTCAACTCCAGTGAGCGGGCTCATAACGCCCCCTGTCGGTGGGCCTGAGCAGAGTCCGAGAATGCTCAGGACAGAACACAAAACTCTGGCAGCAGACATGCCAAGGTTGCCCTTTTGCACTTTTAAACATCACCGGGATGTACAGAGTCCTGCTTTTTCTCCACAGGGTCCCAGTCTCCACTGCGACATGGACGGTAGGCTTTGCACTGATGGAGAATTAGAAAATTCTAGAATACTAGCGCTTGAATGCCACATCATCCAATTCCAATCTCTTTCTTATACAGAGGATGAGATAGGTATCTAAAGAGATGAACGGACTTGCCCGGGGCAACGCACACACTGGCAGACTTGAAACCAAGGCATGACTTTCCAGAACTGAAGACCAGAGCCTGATAAAGCCATCTCACTGAAATAAGGGAGAATATTTCACTTTCACTTTGAAATAAATCATAGAATATATATTTTTTAAAACTCATAATATTTAGTAGGAAAGAGCAATTTAGAAGTGGTAGAGGACATGATATTAAATTTTTTAAATATAATAACAAATAAAACCACCATATGCATAGACAAATGACAGAAGTATAGAGCTCAGTGAATGATCAGTAGTTAGTTCTGTTCTTTAAGTATAAAGGAAGTTTTGTTTCTTTCTTTGCACTTTTCTGATTTTACCTAAATTTCTAAAAACATATATGTAATATTATGTGTGAGTAGGAGAACAAAACCAAATAAAATTAATAAAATTTTTTGTAAAAGTATCAAAAAACAACTAACAGAGAACTGACGTTGCCTTTTCATATTCACCTATTTTTTCTTATGTAGCAAAGTAAAAACATAAGAACTTTCATATCACTGCTCATTATTTTCAAAATGGAATGCAACACAGTACAAGTTATTTCCCCAGGAGCATCTTCTATTATGCACTAACGTTTTGAATGAAAGCATTTTTTAAATCATTATTTTTTGCCCCAAGACTGCTGCTTTACACTGTCTATTTTTTTTAATATTCTGGGAGATAAATGGCTTTCTAACTTTTTCTGAACTTATATTATCTTTTATATTATACAACTGAGGGCCAGCAGTGTTCCTATTAATTCTCAAGAACCAATGAGTCATTAAATGATAATGGATATCTAAAAGAGGTTTTGCAATAAAGTAGGTGCTCAATAAATATTCTAGAAGGGGTAGGAAGGAAGGAAGGAAGGGGGAAGGAAGGAAGGGAAGGAGGGAAAAAGAATGAATGATGAAATAAGTGGCTAGATAACATGAAGTATCAACAAAAGATTTTAGAAAGCATCCACAAAACACCCAAGAAACAATAGAATTATTCTTCATGAGACTTGAGTTCAAGCCCTAGCTCTGGCATGAAATCAACAACATGATAATAGGAAAGTCATTTAGTCTTTTGAATCTGTTTTCTCCTTGATGAAGTGCAGATAATAATATTAACAATAAATTTATAGATGTGCTATGACTATTACATAAGGTAAACTTTGAAAATGCTATTTCTGTAAATTATGATGTGTTAATACCATAAAATCCAGTTATCCAAGTTCCATTATTGGTATTTTCCTAGCCCAATGCCTGGTATATTGTAGATGTATACCTATTAAAGGTATACCTAATACATGATCGAGGGAGTAAACAAAAACTAGAGAGAGAAAATACATTGTTGAAATTTAAGAAACAAAAAATATTAAAGTCCAGAACTCCTAGCTAGAGTTTCAGTGTTATCTCCTCTGTGTTTAAAGTCTGTGATCTATGTTATATCTGGATCCTTTTCTTACGGAGACTTTCTTCTCGTGTAAATTTAGTAGAGTCTGAATATCAGATTCAAATATACAATTTTTATCTTTAACATAGTCCTCACTAATTGCAGTTCTCATTAATTTCAAGTCAGAAAAGATCAAGAGGTGCTGTTCAATTAGGTTTCTTCAAGTCAGAAAAGATTAAGAGATGCTGTTCAATTAGGTTTTTTTGTTGTTGTTGTCGTTGTTTTTTGCTCTGTAGATAGCAGTGCACAGCACAATGAAAAACTGGCAATCTGGTATTTTGTTAATGCAGATATAAACCATTATTAAAATAATGGGTTTCCCTACAACTTATTAGTCTTATGCCAAATGTGTTATTTGTTAATTTACTGCATGCGTTGATTGGTCGATATGGGGTACGATCATGAGAACTGCCTTCAAAAAATGTTGATTGAGACTCTTCCGGGTTCAAAGCTAGGGCTTGGGGACACAAAAATTAGAAGGATGGTATTTAACAGCTTTCAGCCCACTGGGAGAATTAATAAGAAAATGAACACAGGTTATAAAGTATTACAACTACAGTTACAGAAGTAATTATAGAACAGAAGGTAGCAAGCAGTAGCATCTATTAGGCGCCAGGCCTGCGGGAACCTGGTGAGGGTTTGCTCATCTTTGATGGAGAGGTGGAGAGAGAAAGATTTCTGGGGTGGTATTTTCTAAGTTCGGCCTTGCAGGGTATATAGAGGAGATATAGTCAAGGATGGGGAACTCATTCTAGAGGCAAAGCCAAACTTGAGCCCAAGCTCAGGAGGTGAGGAACTGGGGAGAATCCAGTGGTTCATTATGACAGGCACATATGAGATGGAAGTGGTATAAGTAGCTAGAGAACAGACCCAGAAAATGTCTGTGTTCCATGAAGAGAAGACTGAATTTCCTTTCAAGGTAAAGACAGATTTTGAAGGATTTTAAGAAGGGATTGGACCATGCAATAAGTTTAACACTCTGGATATAGCAAATTCTCCAGTTTCATAGATTTTTCCCAATGTTATGTTAAACACTTATTCCCCTCAATTTCAAGAAGTATGAAAATTTTAGATATTAGCTAAGGTTTGAATCTTCCCCAGCTGGATCCATTGACATTTAGTCAGCAGACATGCATTGTGACAAGGGAGGATTCATGCTGTCAGGTGTAGAGAACAAAAAGACTTCAAGTCAAGATTTCTCATTCTGAACTTTGGGCTTCCAATGGTCCAGTTTTCTGGCATAAATGGGTTCAATAAAATCACTTTTTTAAAAAGCTGCCTCAGTGAGAAGAGAAAATCACCTATGCCAGAGCAGCAACGGAAAATGTTTAGAACACAGAAGACTTAGATGTAGTATCTGGGATCTCTACCCATCCCCATGTACCCCAGGGCTGAACTGATGGAAAGACTGAGGGACCCAAGTGTAAACTGGACTTACCCATTGCTTCCTGAATAAGGCTAAAATATACGCCAATTTTCATATGAAAGTCCCCCTATTGCAGCAACTTTAGAACAAGAATGGTGGTGATTTATATCTATCGTGACATGTCCAGGCAGGAAAGACTGGATACAGCCCCAGGTGTTTTCCACAGCCTCAGAATAGCAAAGGAGAGTGAGTGCCCAAACCTCCTTTGGACCCTCATGCTTGGAGGCAGGGAGGGGACATTGTGAGCTCAAAATTAGTTGATGGATGGAGATAACCAATAGATGATTGAAAAAATATAAATTATCAGGAGGAATGGATATGTCAGAGGAGGCAGAGTAAATCATTCATCCAGGATTTTGAAGCAGGTGGAATCACATCTCAGTCAGTGAGGATCAGATGAACCCCTCTCTGGGTCCTTGATGTTGGGGGACTCACAAATTCTTCCCCAGAAATTGCAATAACCCCATGCATGGGGAAGGTGACCCAAATTCTACTTTATTTGATTAAATCTATGTGGAAAGGCCTAGGCTGCATTCTCTGCTACCAGGCAGAAATGGCACTTAAAATAAAATCCCAGGAACACAAAGAATATTCTAGAAAGGCAAAGAAAGTCTGAAATCAGGAATGCATTCAATCAATACCGGTTGACATATTTGTAAATCTGGCCCAGGGACAACACCATGTTCTCCAATGAGATTTTGTTTGTAACGAAGTTAATATTTTAACCTCCATCCATCTACGTTTTAACTTTCATTTCTTGTTTCCGAGCTTTTGCTTCAGAAACAGGATATTGCTCGTTGGTCTCTTCCAGCTCACATATTCAAGTGATGGGAATGGAGACTTATAAACAATTAAATATGAACTAGGTTTTAGCGTTTTGATGGATGAATACTCAGCAAACCCAGACCACCACAGAAGAGATCAGGTCAGTCTGGATGGAAGGAGAATGTGGAAGAATGTGGTACTTACACTCAGTCTTGGAGGATGAAGAGGTGTCCTCCAAGCAGTCACCGTGGAAAGGGCATTCTAGGGAGAAGGACCCTTGCTGGGGTGCTTACCAGAGCCTAACAGAGCCTTAACAGAGGCCTAGAGACAGTTTCTGTGACCAGAGTGTATCAGCTGCCAGGAGGGACACAGCAAGTGATATCATCAACAGTCTTGTAAATCATGCTCAGTGGGTGAATAAATTAAGAGCTACCAATTTTGAGGGCAAATGTCAGATGACTTTCATAACAGTTCTAAGGGCATATCTAGAGAAGTAACCAAATTATGGCTACTGAGGATGACCTGTAGAGATGGTTCATGGTCATTAGGTTTTTATAGATCTCGTCCCAGTTTTTTGTTTTTTTTAAAAAATTTTTTTTTATACCAGCAAGAGAGACTTATAAATCAATAATGAGAATTCACATTAAATGGACTTTCCAAATTATCTAAAAGACGACTTCTTGCCTTCAGGCATAACTGTAAGAGAGCTCTAAAAAGACCTGCCTCTGAAATGATCACGGACCATCAATCAACACTGAGTAGCTAAGGGAACTTATTTTAGAATGTATTGCAATGAAGAAGGGGAAAGTCCCATCTACAAGGGTAAGCTGGTTGAGAGTGGAAAAGAGAATTGTGGGAAAATTTCTCCTTCTTTGGAGATGACACACAGCCCTTGGTCAACCAGATTATACAGCAATGTCCTATGTAAAAGTTTCCTAATTACTTCTGCCCTTCACCTCTGCTGTATTTTACTCACCGAATTCTTGCCGCCCCTGTAGCTCTCTAGCCATAGGGCCAGTATAATCCTCCCACATTTTTATAATTAGTGACATAATCACATTTAGTTACCTGGATCTCACAGAATGTTTTCACACGTAATAAGGACTCAGAAATGTTTAATGCTGTAAGGTTCATCAAAGGTACATTAAACTTGTTTTTTTAAAAATAGAATATCACATTCTTCTATCCTGTATTTTTTATTGAAACTCAGAGTCACGTTAATCAAACTCCAGGTTCATGATACTACTTTGGTTCAAGTGTAGATTTCTTTGATGTTGTTCACTTTTCCAAACTTCCTCTCTTTTAAAAGTGATATAATAGTGTATTGCTATTTATTATACGATTATATATAATGTATACATATAAATGATTTTTATAAGATAACAAAATGAACACCCCTACATCAACCATCCAAACCAAGATCTAGAATATATCCAGTAATTTTCATCTACCTTTAAGCTCCATCTTTATCTCATATCCTACCTCCCTGCTAATTTACATAAAATTATCAACTCAATTTAATTTAATATTCGTTTATTTAGTACTTATACTGGGACATCTATCCTGTCATTTATTAATTTAACACATTTATAGAACACCTACTATAGGCTGGGAACCCAATGGCATAATCAAGCTTGGGTGTGACTTTCATTCGACTTCAAGTCTAGTGATGAAAAACCATTAAATAAGTAACCGTTAGAGAGAAACGTGTAGTTGCTGTCCCCACGCAGTTTACAGTCCAGCCACTTGTAAATTCTGGTTGGTACCTTCCTTATTATTTTAAAAACATTATAGTCATCTCTTCATCACCGCCTTTTTTTTTTTTGATTCAAACCACGTAACTTACATTGGCATGGTAGAGTGAGCGATTATTTGGGATCTGAACATGCTTAATTTCTGAATCACTACTGATGAGTTTTTGTTGTTGTTCAACTCAATTTCAGTTGTTGTACATCCTACAAGCTTGACTGAAGTATCCCTTTCACAAAAGCTTCTGGGTGTCTTATTATTTTTTTTATTTCTATTTTATATTGGAGAATAGCTGATCTACAATGCAGTGTTAGTTCCAGGGATACAGAGAAGTGATTTAGTTATACATATATCTATTCTTTTTCAGATTCTTTCCATTATAGGCTATTATACTGAGGAAAGTTCCCTGTGCTATCCAGTAGGTCCTCGCTGATTACCTGTTTTACATATGGTAGTGTGTATATGTTAATCCCAACCTCCTAATTTATCCCTCCCCACACAACTTTCCCCTTTGGTAACCAACTGTGTGTTTGTTTTCTAAGTCGGTGAGTCTGTTTCTGTTTTGTAAATAAGTAAATAAGTATGGTTTTCTCTGGGGATATACCCAGGAGTGGGATTGCTGGATCATATGGGTGTCTTTCTATTTCGGTGAAAGGGAGCTGACTGGTGTCAAGCAGATATGGATTAACTCCGGCTACTGGAAAGTCTTAGGAAATTTTTTGACGTTCTCATTTCTCCATGGTTTGCCACCCTATAAACGAGCATGTCCAGTGCCTACCATATCGTAAGTATGCAATAAATAGATGTTCTACGAGTAGTTAAATGTTGCTTATAAGACTGCTGAGCCTATTATATAAAACCATTTATGTAAAGATTGGTCCATGGGAAAGCATTTAATACATTATGGTCCCCCAATGACTCGAGGCACTTGAAGTTAGAATTTTTATGCCTACATCACCTAAGAAATTTCCAGGCACGGATCACAGGCTCAATAAATATGTTTTGTGGGAATAAGTCAATCAGTGAATTAATCATTTAAATCCATCAGGCAAGGGACAGTTAGGAAGAATCCATCCTCCAGTGACTGAGGAAGGGATATTTTCAGGGTCTGGATGGAGTGTCTGAGCACAGCTCTGTGTGATGTCATCTGTATGAGGCCTCCGGAATGTGCAATATGGGGGGATAGAAACTGGTTCTGGACAATTAGGTGAAGGGGATGAGTCCCTGCAAACCAGGCAGGAGCACAGATACCTTGACCTTTTCGTTGAATGACTTATTTATTTTTATCTCATCTATAACATCACACCTAGAGCTTGATGTATGAAGAATAGTCTTAGGTTGGTGAATTAAGGAGTATTTGAAATGTTTTTTGGGGTCAGGTCGTGAGCCGGAGAGTTTATATCAGAAAGATCGCTGGGATAGGAGTAAGATGAGCCTCAGTGAGGTTAAGTAAAGAAAGATGTTAATAGCTGCCCCACAGTTTGGTCAAGATGAAAGAAAACAAATTTTGACCAAGGGTTTTGTAAAGCATAGTTTGTAAATCATAAACCTCTAAATAGCAGGTTTTATTTGTGAAAAAAAATGGGTGGAGTCAATCTCTAGAACAAAGTACTCTTGATTCGTTACTTAGTGTCCTTTTGACTATCACACATACGTGGCAGGAAGGGACAGCAAATGAGGCTGAAAAGGAAGAGACAGCATTGCAATCAACAGCAAGGGTGCGCATAGAATTGGGCACTTCCCGAGGGCGGGGACTGGGTTTTATTCAACTCTTGTCGTCTCAGTGCTGGCATGAGGACTTTTTAAAACATGAACATGAGAAAGAATGGAGAAAATGAATAATTTAATTCTTCTACACAAAGGAAAAAATACAGAAGCAAAAGAATGAATCTGACATGACAAAAAGAAGAGTTCACTCTCTCTAAGTAGACTCAGATCTTCATCCTTTGCAGCGTTCATGTGGTGTATGCAATGAAAGCGTTTCAGATGCTCCCAGCCAGCGATTACAGGCTGTCAGCATCTAAGCAGGACCTGGTTCCATATACCACATCAGTGGTCCCTTCTCTTTTTCTTCTCCAGGAAATGGCCTGTGCCGTGCTCAGGTGTTCAAAGCCCTCATCTATACACAGTCCTCACCTACTCCATTTCTGGATATTGGCGTCAAGCATCAGTACCTGTAACTACTCAGAGAAAGCCCGCTAATCGATGTCTCTGCTGAAATGGGACTCATCTAATGAGGCTGACAGGAAAGGAGAAAATAATATGCAGGTATCGGAATAAAATACAAGAAGCCAGCTCCTGGAAAAATAGAGTGATGTGTATGAACATTTAATAGGTGCCTTTCTCCTCTGAACCTAACAGAGGGCAGCAGATAACCTTGGTGGAGAGAAAAGCTCTCTGAAAATTGTCTTGTGCAGTCCCCGGGGAAAATTGATACCAGGATGAGACATGAACTAGAAAAAGAGGGTGATTATTCTGCTACCTTCTTCTCGAAGCCTTTCTCTCCCTTCACTGCCACCCTCCGCATCCACTTTCCCCGTTGACTCCTGTGTATGTTCCCTGCTTACTCCTCTCATGTTGATAACCCACGCCCAGCCCCAGCCTTTGACAGCAGAGGTTTACAGCTGGCTCCTTTCTCTTCTCCTCCCACCTCTCCTCCCCAGGCAATCCCACTACCTGAGATGCTCAAGTCTGTCTTTGAGACCAAACCACTCTCCCTCCCAAGCTCCAGTCATCTCTACAAGAGACGGAGGTGAAGGCGGCGTGCCGAGGTCGGGAACTGGAGGCAACATAACCCAAAGGAGAAGCCAGAGGAGCTGTAGCTAAGAGTGCTGACGTGAAATCAAAACCAGAGGGATGGGGCTTCCCTGGTGGCTCAGTAGTTCGGGGTCCGCCTGCCGATGCAGGGGACGCGGGTTCGTGCCCCGGTCTGGGAGGATCCCACAGGCCGCAGAGCGGCTGGGCCCGTGAGCCATGGCCGCTGGGCCTGCGCGTCTGGAGCCTGTGCTCCGCAACGGGAGAGGCCACAGCAGTGAGAGGCCCGCGTACCGCAAAAAAAAAACAAAAAAACAAAACAAAAAACCAGAGGGATGGAGAATAAGGTGAAAAAGATGAAATATGGTGCCAGGGAGAAGAGAGAAGTGGTTCGGGATGAAGACACAGGTGTCAAGGGTGGACTGGGTCCTGTTCTTTCCAAAAGTCCCCTTCTCTTCCTGGATGCAAATTTTGTACCTGTTAATGTACCTGGAATTGTTTCTTGCTTAGCAGATAACAAGCTTCCTGAAGCTGGGGTATTATTAATTAGTCATTTCTCATCCAAGTGCTCAGTACAATGCTGAATGCATACAAGGGTTGATGTATAAAATTTTTAAAACAAATATACATTATCCAAAGCAGTCATATAGCTTGAAAAATATCCTAACTCTATGTTTGTAGGTGCTCTGATGGCCCTTTACATGTAAAAATCCTTTGGTCAAAAAGACAGTAGTAATCTAGAGCCTTAGAACAAGCAGAACCCTCAGAACCCAAGGTCCCAGGACCTTTCGCTAAACCATGGCTTGGATGCCAATCTGAAAGGTATTCAACAGAGAAGAACTTCTAAATCCATGTGCCGTTTCTGTGCCATGCTGGGAATTACAGTAAAACATTTTAGCTAGTTCGTATTTCTTGAATACTATTTATTACATCAAGAGCCTATTTCTAGAGTTTTGTATCCTATTTATAAAGTCCATAATTTCACCATTGAAAATTTGTTTCTGACTTTCATTATGCTAATTAGCAAAACATCTGGTGTTGACCAGAGTTAAAGATAACTAAAATCCCTACTTGCCATCTGTGGAGGGTGTATTTCTGATTAAGACAAGAAGTAACTTCTACAGTTAGCTTAAACTATCACGTACATAATATCAAACTGTTCATGATAAAGGATTCTAAAGAAAATCCCTGATAGCCTAACACCTCTGCCTACTTAGGGCACCTGGAACTCTCTCTGGGCAGCTTTCTGGGCAGCAAGCTAAAGCAATCTCCACTTGGTGGTCACAGTTTTAATCCTTAAACATTTTAAGATACAAAGGTTCTAGACTTACCCCCTAAAGCGAGAGAGCAACTTAGACCTTTAGAAGCATTATATAATGCTGAATTTCGTTTTCTAAGGCAGTGATGGGGGGAAAGATGCTAAAGTTTCTGGACCCAATTCCAATGTGAGGGAGGGGTTGGGAGGATTCCCACACCACTAAGAAGTTTTAGGGCACCAGTATAGTGTCCTTCAACTCAACTCAATGACGGCACTGTCTACCTGGAGAGAGCAGCAGATTCCATGGGTTAAGGGCTCAGTCCTACCAAACTGTCCCCACCCCCTGCAGACACCAATCACAAGTCCAGGTCACGCCCTGTGCTTCTGACAGACCCGCTTTAGATCAAAGAGGCACTGGTAAACTCACCTATGTGTTCAGATGCATTCTTATGGGAAATGTCAATTTTTAGGAAAATAGAAGAGTTTTACAGTAGCAGTGGAGGTCCCAAACTGTGCTCGCTCACCACCTCCTCCTACGCCCTAATTCCTGACTCCTTCCGTGGGGATCATTGAGGAACCTCCACAGCATCTTACAGCTCTTGAGAAGCCAATTAAACCCCTTTACTTTACAGTCAGATTTAGCAAAAAAGATAGTAAAATCACAACAATACGTGGTGCTCCTTAACAAAGGGTTACGTTTCATTCATTTGTTACCTGCATGACTTTAACTGTCATGTCAGGGTTGCTAACACCTTACAGGGGACCCTGTGAAGATTAAATAAGGTTTCACTTGTGAACACGCTCAGTGCTGTGTCTGGGGTGGCATATGCCACAGTCTGATAACCCCTTACACTAAGCGTACCTACATGCTGTGCATCTGTGGGATGCAGAAAATGCCTTTCTTCTAGATCCTAAAGCCTCTCTCACCTCTGATAGTTAGCGATGTTAGGTTAGAGCAAGCCTGTGGACAACCTGAGGGTAGGTCTGATGCATAATGCAAAGAGCCAACAAATTAATTCTAAGAGAAATAATAGCGAACTTTGAATGGCTTCCAAGTCGTGCGTGTATATTTTCTCATGCAGTCCTCACTCCTGTGCTGAGAAATAACTTTGATTTGCATCCACACTTTATCCAAGTGAGATGGTCACAGGGAGGTTAAGTAGTTGTAGAGATAAGACAAGTTATTGAACTTATTTGTCTGCCGTGTTCTTGTCTTAAAAACGTAATAATAATGAGAGCTCTTTCATAGGGCTGCTTTTAGGATTAAGTGAGACGACACAAGTACAGCATTTAGCACTGTGTCCGGTGCAGGGTAAACTGCTCACCAAACCTTGACCATTGATTTTCTTGATAATCACAGAGCCGCACACAGAATTTAAAAATGAAGTGGTTGTTCATTAAATATTTGTCCAAAGGATGTAACAAAGAATAAGTGAATGGCAGTTTCTAGGAGCAGGAAGTTTAAACAAAAAGCTGACTCTGCTTTCAGGTTTTCTATAATGAAAGCAGGGCCCCTGTGTTTCTAAGTTGTTTTGAGGTGATACACTAGAGCATGGTCATTGTATAAAATTGTTCAGCCTTTGGAAAGAAAAACTCGCTAATCTTTTCTCCCTGCTACGGATCAGATATTTTTTCCTCTTAAGCACATTTCAGTACCATAAAAGATTATTGTCCTTCTGCCCAACAAGGACCATGCCTCTTTGACAGGCTATTAGCAACTTGACTGGTCACAGGCTAGAGAAAGCATCCACGTCTCCCTGAGGCCTGCCCTGATCCACACTAGCCAGAGTGATCTCTCCCACTCTCATTCAATCATTCCTTCATTCCTTCATTCACCAAATATTTATTGCAACTCCAGTATGTGCCAGGTACTAGGCTAGGTATGGAGATAAAATGGTGAGCCCAACCAGACGTAATCTTTGCTCTCATGGGATTTTTGGTGTATTGGAAGATTTGAATTTTAATCAAGTAATCTCATAAATAAATGTAAAAGCACACCTATACAAAGTGCTCATAAAAAGAGATGATGGGAAGGTATGGATATGTAACAGGGGGAAAAGCCTGGGTCCTGGAGGTCTGGGTGGGGATTACTGAGAAATGATGGTTGAGCTGAGGTTTGAAACGGGAGAGAACAACAGACAGGTAAAGATGTGAATGTGTGGTGTGTAAGGAGAGAGTATGGGTGTGTAGGCATGCACTGAGAAAAGGGTGTGTCTTCAGAGCTTTTAGCTCGGGGAGAGAGCGCTGTGACAAAAGGAAGAGTGGAGAGTCTGAGGTGGTGAGAAGTAAGGAGAGGGAGGCGGGGCCACACAGAGCGCGTAGTAAAGTCCCGTCCAATCTGCCACTGGGGTGTGTGTGCGTATACTTGACTCCTTGAAAAATGCTGTCCAACAGCACTCTCCCCAATGATGTAAATGTTCCATATCTGCAGTCTTCAATTTGCCAGCTACTGACTGTGTATGGCTAGTCTACCAAAGAATTGAGTTTTTCATTTTATTTAATTTTAATTAGGTCAACTATAAAAAGACCCATGTGGCTAGTTTTTCTATTGGATTGCTTAGTTCTAGCATCTGTCCCATGGATGTCTTGGATTATAAAACTTATTGCATGATCACTCCCTGGTCTAACATTTTCCTATTCAAAGTGCCCAAAACCATGCTTCTCAAATTGAAGATGGATTTTCTATTTATGAGGAAGAAAAAGACGAGGAAAAAGAACAGAAAAATAAGTTGAAAAGGGAATAAGCACCTTAACCTAGAACTTTCTGAAGAGCTGATAGTATCAATAATACAGATAAGCATCTTAATACATCTCACTGATGTAGAATTACGACCACTGATACTTCTATTACTAAGACTCGTACAAGCTAAATGTTTATTGAGGGTTTTTTCCATACCTGTCATTACTGTAAACACTCAATCATGTATTAGCCCATGTTATCTTTACAGTGGTACTGAGATAGCCATTATTTTTATCTTTTTTTCTGAGGAGTAAAGTGAGGCACAAAAGTCCCAGTCTCTATCCGTGTAGGTGTCCACGGTGTATCACTGACAGCTATACTTTTCATCAACTGGAACAAGTTTGGAACAAAGACCTTCCTGCCTTCCGGGGTCACACATTCCATTTTTGGGTGTCACTGACAGGTTCCTGATTTGTGGCAAAATATACCTCCTTCTGATTCTGTCCATTGTCTAGACTCCTGCCCAAGAAGCAAAGCAAGACAAGTTTAAATCCAAATGGAAAAGCACCCAATGGCTTGTACAGATGAGAGAAAAGCCAGTTTCCATAGAATTGTCGACTCAAGCTCCATGGGGGCTACCAAAAGGCGAGGGGATTTTTGAAGGCCCCTAAATGGTCCTCTACCTATAAATACCATAGTAAACCCCACTAGAGGAAGCCAGCACATAGGTGGCTTCAGGCAAGAAAGAGTGAAGCAAACGTACAGCCTCATCAAACATTCCCAGTTCTTCCTTTTCCTTAAATGTCACTTTCTCTGAGCTTTTCCTTTTACAGCCCACCTCTGGGCAGAATTAATCACTGCCTTGGAGGTGTTCTCTTAACCTTTTATCTGCACCTGTTGCCTTGACTACTGTATTTTATTCAGCACTGTGCCTCTAGCACCTAGAATAACATATGGCTCAGGGCAAGTTCTACATATCTGTTGAGTAGGTGAGTAAAGAGCAATGGGACTGTTTTGTAAAGACTTGTTTATATGTCAGTCTCTCACCCAAGAGTATGATCACCTCAATTAAGGACTGTGGTGAACGGCTGGCGAGTAATATCTATTGACGTGACTCAGAGGTTATATAGCTTGTGCAAGTCAGTCACTGCCTTTTGGTACAGACATAATAGGGAAATCGAGTTCTAAAAACCATTTTGCCTCTGATCTACCTGCATCCTCAAACCCACACAAGTATTGGCTGGCTTCTCTTTCTAATGGAAAACTGTTTCTAGTCACTTTTGTGTTTTCAGGTTGGGGAAATGGGTTTTTCCTTGTTCTTGTACTTGGACATTTTAAATTTCTTATATGTTTTATCATTTATACAAAGGGATATATTTGTTCCCAGAAATATACAAAGTGAGGGTGATGACAACTGGTGCATAGGGTAGATTGAGAACTTAACATGTTTTGTTAGAACAATGCCTAGGATACAGTAAGTCTCAAAAAGAAGGTAGGAAGGAAGGAAGGAAGGAAGGGTGTTTTGTAGTCGAAAGATGATAGAATTTTGGTCCCAGAAAGATCTGGTTTCTCATACTGTCTGAGGTTGCAAAGTAACTTCAGTCTCTGAGCCTCCTTTTCTGCATCTGTGCAGCGAGGAGACCAAAACCCATCTGCAGAGTTGTTTTGAGAATAATCCAAAATCAAGGATGACAATAGCTGTACCCGTAGAAGACACATCGCAAGGGGTAGAGTTTTCCTCTTCACTCTGCGTTTTGTCCTGTGTAGGGGTTCCACTTGGGCTGAGTATTAGATCATGACCACGATGGGACGTGAAACCACAGTGCAGTCAATGTGGTCATCAATCACACGGCTGCTTGCTGAAGTCTCCAGGATAAAGTAGTTATAAATTATTATTCCAGATGCTCTGCTGGCTGGATCTGACCTGGTCAGTAGAGATGAATAATCATGATGATTTTTGTTCTTAAAAAAAATAATAAAAAATGATAAAAGCACTACATGTTTTTAGTAGAAATTTGGCAAAAAAGAAAAATGAGAATGGCAAACTAGACATTTACAATAGTCCCATCATTCAGGGAAAGCCACTCTTGCATTCTACTGCATTCCCTTCAACTGTGTTTCCTTTACCTCTTCCTCTATCTGTACCTGTTCATCCTGCATGATCGATTATACATATGAGCTCCGTGAGGGTAGGGCTCTTCACAAAGAGTTGTGTTGTCCAACTTTCTGTCTCTGACTCCTACCATAATGTCCGGCACACAAAGCAGCTTCTAAAACACACTTATTGGATTAATTTGCATAATCGGGATTGCATTTTCTGTAAAGCTACACATCTTACATTTTCACTTGAGTGTTTTTATGCAGCGCTGAATATTCTTTGACACACCATGTAAATAGGTGCATAATGCTGAACATTTGACCACCCTATGATTTACTCAATTTCTAATGTTGAGAAATTTAAACACTTCCAATGTTTTCAAAATTAGGAATAGTATCGCCATAAATATCTTCATAAATAAATAAGATGGATTGTTGAATGACAGTGTTCAGAATATTAGAAGAACATAAAACTCCTATTCGACTAGCTCACTAAGACAGACTCTTTAGTATGGGTGCATCTAGGTTTACTTTGAGGCTATTGATGTATGTTGTGAAATTGCAGTCTAGAAGGAGTCAATATTTTTTACCTCTAACACCAGTGCATGACAGTAGTCATCTCAACCTTGACTCATAAACAATATATATTTTCATTTTTGCTATTTTGTGCTTGGCACATGGAACCATATTTTTATGTTAACGATAATTGTAGTAGGGCTGGATTATAAATTTTTATTAAAATTATTCAATGGTGTCAAGATAGTTTGTGAAGAGGTGATCTGTGTTGGCACCCAGAGTTTACCTACACCTCCAGAAGGAAGACCAGCACGGTTGGAAATAACTAAACAAACAAACATTTCTGGCTTGCAGTCATGGAACAAAGACGGTAGAGAATGCTGGCTACAAGGAACAGAAAACATTACTGCACATAACACAGGTAAACCCAATTAATCATATCTGTTAAAAAAAAATACAGATCTTGTTAGATACCCAAATGTTTGGTATAAAGCATCAAATACTAAATTTTTTGGTTCAGTTAATTTTGGATATAAACATAATGCAAGTCCTTGAGTACTTAAAATGTGGTTTAACTTCATATATTTGCTTTACCAAACATTTATTGACTATCAACTATGTGCTAAGCGCCATGCTTTCTGTTTGAGATGTGCAAGTGAGAAAGACATGTGCTTCTCCTCAACTTTCTCATCTAGAGGAAGAGACAGAAAATTCAAATAGTACTGACTATGCAGTGTGAACTATGTTATAACACACTTATACACAGAGTACCTTGGAAACAGAGAGGGAGACACATCACTTTGCTTGAGAAAAAGAGGCACAGTAATTCTTGAAAAGACAAGTTTAGTTGAGCACATTCTTAGGGGCTGAATAGGAATTTACCATGAGGTTGAGGATATAAAAGGGAAAAGGAATGACATTTTTGAAGGCATAGGAATGAGTACACTGTCTTTTCGCATAACTTTATTGTCTTCAATATGGCTACATGGTAGAAACTCAAAGATTCTACAAAGAATCTCAAACATATTTAGCAACCGGTATGGTGAAATAATTACATGGAAGTCTAAAAAGACACTTCGTCTGAATCCTAAGGAGCTGAAATGTGTCTTGATGATGACTGTGAAATCTTAAGCAGTTTCAAATAATGAGATTTCTATTTTAGAAAGAGCGCTATCTTTGCAATATTGAGAACTAATTGCAAGTGAAGAGATGAATGGAGGTAGGATGATAAGTAGTCATGATAATATCCCAAGCATTCAGCAAGAAATGGTGACCGACCCAAGAGAGGACTGTGATGGTGAGACTGAGGGGCTGTCCCTTATAAGAGGTACTAGGATGTACTGGTCAGTTTGGGCTAAGCTATACTTCAGTAACAAACCACCTCGATTTTCAGTGGCTTCCAGAAATAATTTCTCTCTCACTCATGTTGGTGTCTATAGCTGGGGCTTTGGTCCATGTGGCTTCTCACCTTTGGTCACAGACCGAAGAACCGATATCTATCATTAGAGCAGAGGGGAAAGAGAAAGGATGAGCCAAATGTTCAAAGGTTCTTAAGGTTTTTGCACAGATGTAGCCTATGTCATATCCCTGCACACACCATTGGATGAAACAACTCACATGGCCAAGCCCATGGGGATATATGATCCTTTAGGGGAAGTGAATGTGTGAGAAGAAAAATATAACCTGTCACAGGAGATCAAATGAACAGAATTTAGAAGTTCATTTGTTGGAGGGAGAGGGTAGGCAGGGCTTAGAGAAGAATGATCATGGACACAGAGACATTTAAGATAATTACTATGGCTCTTTTTCGTACCTGGCTGACAAAGAAGTGTGCTATTCACTAAAATGTTGAATTTAAGAGTCGATATATCAGAATCTATATCAATCAGAGTAGATTGAACAAGGAAGATAATTTCAGTCTTGAAAAAACTGACCGTGATGTCAAGGGGGAGTGTTTCAGGAGGTATTTGTCCTATGGGTCTCAAGCTCAAGCGAATTTAATTCTACTGACATAGGTTTCGTATTCATCAAAAGCAATAACTACTGGCTCTTTGTTTACAATTCATTGAATTTAATTTCCATTGTATTAAAAGCGGTAAAATCTGTTTTTAGGTGGCCAAATTCTTTCTTTAAGAAAAATGACAGAGAAGCAGTAGCTTGGACTCTAGTATAACGAAAATTCCATCGCGTGTTTTTATTTATGATGTATACTCTACATGCTTTCAAACAGATTCCAGGTAGAATATGGAGATAAAAACTGTGATCTCTAGTCCCATTTTAACACACTGGAGCTATATATAGCTCTCCCACAGTTTTATTGAGATATAATTGACATATAACATTGTGTAACTTTAAGATGTACAATAAAACGATTTGATGTACAGTTGACCCTTGAACAGAACTGGTTTGAACTGCACAGGCCCAATGATATGCAGATTTTTTTCAACAAATACGTACTACAGTATACAGGATCTGGGGTTGGTTGAATCCATACATGTGGAACCACAGATACGAAGCGACCACAGATACTGAACGCTGACTGAAAGCTATACTCAAATTTTCGACTGCACAGAGGGTTGGTGCCTTTAAGCCCCACGTTGTTGAAGGATCAGCTATATTTATAATTGCAAAATGATGACCACATACGTTTAGTTAACATTCATCACCTCACATAATTACTATTCTGGGGGGAGGCAAGCTGTTATCAGGAACTCAATTTCTCCAACTGACACGTCAAAGCTCCGTGAGGAAAAAAATAACTTAATCTGAGTTGTAGACTCATGTATAACTAGCACAGTCTGTGACATGCAGTCAATACTAAGTAAATACTTGTTGAATTAATTGCATTAAGAAATCCTAGGGGGCTTCCCTGGTGACGCAGTGGTTGAGAGTCCGCCTGCCGATGCAGGGGACAAGGGTTCGTGCCCCGGTCCGGGAAGATCCCACATGCCGCGGAGCGGCTGGGCCCGTGAGCCTTGGCTGCTGAGCCTGCGCGTCCGGAGCCTGTGCTCCGCAACGGGAGAGGCCACAGCAGTGAGAGGCCCGCGTACCGCAAAAAAAAAAAAAGAAATCCTAGGTGCTATGATTGATCTTACCTACGGTTAAATTGAGGTTTATATTTGATGGTGGGTGCATTGGTGAGAGTTGTTTAGTGCTTTAATTCTTGGGTGGTACTCTTCAATAAACAATGTACTCTGGTAAGAGAAAGACGGCTAAGAATGCCCAAGAAAGTCTTCATGGAAGGTGAGCCTTGAGGCATGGGGGTGTTTTACTGGAAAGAGTTAAAAAAAAAATGGATTCATAAATGCCTGATCGGTTTTTGCACATTCAGCACAAGCCATGCTTACTTCATGCATTGCCCAGCCAACTAAACACACCGAGAAGTGCAGCTTTAATAGAGCTAGACATTTGGATTTATGAAGCCAGTGTTTAATGTAATTGTGTAGAACGCTTAAGCACACAACTTCTCAGACCCACTCTTGCATTTTGAATTTTGTTGTATTCCTATTCCTGTTTTGTCAATAAAGTTTCTCAAATGAATGCACTTCTATTTCCCCAGGTTACTACTCTGTAACGTTAAATAAAATCTGTGCCAGAACTAATATTGGCAGAGCTTAACCTCAGCTGCCTGTGCTTTTAATTATTCCATGTGCCATTTTATTTTGCTGAGCCTACGTGGTGGAAAAAATTGATAAACAGTAAAATGAAGCATAAATCCATATTCACACGCACACACACACACACACACACATATATATATTGCACAAGCTCAAATACACACGTGTGCAAGACTCACTTTCTGATGAATCCACATATATCCAAATTAATAAAGGTCTGGTGCTCATCTTAGTCCTTGCTGGGTTTAGGAAATTGGTACAAACCTAATTAAGCATGATTGAGAAAATACCACAATCCTAATCCTTTATAGACTTCCTCCTCTCAGCAACTTGATCTGTTCCATATCATTTATACGTCTAAAATATCTCTACTAGAGATACATTTTTTTTCCCTCCGTGGCAGTACATCATCTTTGAAGCATTCTCCTTAGATAACTTGTCCTTCCAAGTCCTGGAATGAGCTGCCAGCATCCTCCATCACGTCCCTGTTTCACTGGATGGATATCAGTGACCTGAACCAGGGGTATACAATTCACTGATTAGGCTGGCAAATTTTGATTTTTTTTAACATCTTTATTGGAGTATAACTGCTTTACAATAGTGTGTTAGTTTCTGCTTTATAACAAAGTGAATCAGCTATACATATACATATGTTCCCATATCTCTTCCCTCTTGCGTCTCCCTGCCTCCCACTCTCCCTATCCCACCCCTCTAGGTGGTCACAAAGCACCGAGATGATCTCCCTGTGCTATGCAGCTGCCTCCCACTAGCTATCTGTTTTACACTTGGTAGTGTATATATGTCCATGCCACTCTCTCACTTTGTCCCAGCTTACCCTTCCCCCTCCCCATATCCTCAAGTCCATTTTCTAATAGGTCTGCGTCTTTATTCCCATCTTGCCCTTAGGTTCTTCATGACCGATTTTTTTTTTTTTTAGATTCCATATATATGTGTTAGCACACGGTATTTGTTTTTCTCTTTCTGACTTACTTCACGCTGTATGACAGACTCTAGGTCCATCCAACTCACTACAAATAACTCAATTTCATTTCTTTTTACGGCTGAGTAATATTCCATTGTATATATGTGCCACAACTTCTTTATCCATTCAACTGTTGATGGACACTTAGGTTGCTTCCATGCTTTTTTTCTCTCTTAGAAATTACAGAATTGGGATATGGAAACACGTTTACTGAGTCATGGGTTCCAGACTAGATGAAAAGACTCATGCAATACAGGGCTGCAGGCAAAATCGTGGTTGCCAAGATGGAATACAGGCAAAAGAAGAGGAAATCTGTATGCAGAGAGAAAATTTACATAGCATATATAAGGAGAGGTGCAATGTTAGAACAAAAGCATATTAATTGTTGATTGCTGCTGTAAACAAACTACCACATGTTTAGCGGCATAAAAGAGCATAAAATTATTATGTCACAATCCCGTTGGTCTGAAGTCTGCCGTGGGTCTCAGTAGGCTAAAATGAAGGTGTTGGCAGGGCTGCATTCCTTTCTGGAGGCTCTGGGGAAGAATCTATGTCCGGTTCAATCAAGTGGTTGGCAGGATTCAATTTCTTGTGGGTGTAGGACTGAAATCCCTCTTTTCTTGCTGCTTATCAGTGGGATGGAGGGATCTCACCTTCTAAAGCTTGTGGCTTTAGGTCTTTGGCTTGCGGCCTTCTTCTTGCATCCTCAAAGCCAGCAATGGTGAGTCAAGTCTTTATTATACTTCAAATCGCACTTCCCCTTCTACCTCCTCTCTCCTTTGCTTTCTCCTTGGGCCACATCTGTCTTATTCCAGCCAGAAAAAATTCTCTGCTTTTAAGGCTTCGGGTCATTAGATTAGGCGCACCCAGATAATCCAGCACAATCCTCTTATTTTATGGTCTTTGGCCTTAATTATAACTGCAAAGTCCCTTCACAGCATTAGATTGAATAGCCAGGGGGTTGGAATCTTAGAGGATCATCTCTGGGCCCCTTCCTCCCACATGAAAAGAGAGCACGAGAGAGGAAGAGGCAGGGAGACAGATGCTCAGAGGGGCTGATCGCTTCCTGATAACATTCCAGTCCCTGGTTCAAATCCTTCCTAAGGTGTTGAAGCACTTCCTTCCCTGGGATTCCATGAGATGCTTCTATATCCTTGCTGTATCATCCCTGTTTGCTTAAGCTGGCTTAAAAACGTCCTGTTTACAAATGAACAAACAAATGCCCCCCCATCCAAGACTTTTCTGACACCATTAAAATTTCCCAATATTAAAGAGCAATATAGTGTTTAAGAAAGCGTGCCCTGGATTCATTACGCATGGATTCAAGATCAGATATCCTCTCTACTAGAAGTCTGATTTCTCAGAGCCTCTGATATTGTGTGCAAAACAACCTAACTGAATGGATAAAGAAGATGGGGTATGCATACACAATGGAATATTACTCAGCCATAAAGAGGAATGAAACTGGGTCATTTGTAGAGATGTGGATGGACCTAGAGTCTGTCATACACAGTGAAGTAAGCAGGAAAGAGAAAAACAAATATCGTATATTAAATGCATATATGTGGAATCTAGAAAAATGGTACAGATGAACCTATTTGCAGGGCAGGAATAGAGACACAGACATAGAGAATGGACATGTGGACGCAGTGGGGGAAAGGGAGGGTGGGACGAACTGGGAGATTAGGACTATCATGCGTAAAATAGATAGCTGGCGGGAACCTGCTATAAAGCACAGGAAGCTCAGCTTGGTGCTCTGTGATGACCTAGATGGGTGGATGCAGCGTGCGGGGAGGGAGGGACGTCCAAGAGGGAGGGGATATAGGTATACATAGAGCTGATTCACTTCATTGTACAGCAGAAACTAACCAACATTATAAAGCAATTATACTGCAATAAAAATAAATAAATAAAAGCAGATGTGACAAGGTGAGTCAATCAGACTTCTAAGTTTATTTTTTAAGTTACCTCACACTTGGCCAATAGGAGATAGAGGAGGCAAGCTTGGTCTCCCCCAACTTTTCAAATATATAACAAAACACACATGTATCCTATCGCTTTTCTTGTCTCTCTTCTTTCAACTCCATTCAAACTCCAGCCAGATTCCACCCTCCTCCCCCAGTGGGACTATCCAGGCCAGAGTCTACTACACAAAATATGACCTGTCTTATTACCATCGTATTAACATGATGGGTGACACATTCATTTTATGGGAAATGGAAAAGTATTTCTGAATTTTGAGCACCTGGGGTCACACAATATGATTTTCTGAAACATGTGTGTGTTTAGTGTGGAGAATGGCTTAGAAAAATAACACTGGACAGGAGCTGGGAGACCAGTTGCATAGGTGGAGGGGTGGAATGAATGGCTGTAGGTTTGTAGGTTTGATGGGAAAAAAGACAGAAGTTCCTTTCTGGTAGGGTCTACTGTGCCTGTGAAGGATGTGACAACACTGTCTGGTGAAAATACAGGAAACATCCTAGGGTGTTGATGATGGTTCTAATAATAATATTAATAATTAACATTTATGGGGGCCTGTTAAGTGCTAGGTACTGGGTAAATTATCTTTTAAGTAATATCACAAAGCAAGAAGCAATGTTAATAGCATCCTTTGAAACAAAACAAAACAAAACAAAACAAAACCCCAGAGGTACAGATTAGTTAATGAACCAAACTTAAGACACATCACTGTGGAAGGAGGATCCAGAATTTGGTCATAGGCAATCTGGGGTCAGAACCTGAAATTTTGGTGGCCCGCCTTTCTGGAAGAGGACCTGAGGGAGAGACCACAGGCAGGGAGAGATTTCTGCTAAGAGTTATTGCTCTCGGCTCTAATTTGTTATTTTTTGGTGGGAAGAGGGAAGCAGAAGGATATGACAGAGTGGCCAGGAAAAACCTTTGCAATGTCTGAATGGTATGTTTCATGAATATTTCTCTTTGACTGGTATACATGGGCTCCACCTGAAAATGGTTCAATTCCCTCAATGGAAAAATCTATATTCTTTTACACACGGCTCTCTCAATGAGCCTGGAGATCTGACGGACTGTTGCCCATAGAACACTTTCTCATCGTCTGTGGTTTCATAAAGCTCATTAAATTAAGACTTCCAAAAGAGAGTGGATATCCAGTTTACACCAATAGATAAACTGAGATTGTACTTAACAGTTTACAAGGGTTAGGAAGGCTGGTTCCAAGGCATGTTATATGTGGGTTCTTGTAACTGGAGCTCGTAAAATTGACATAAATCAAGAATAATAGGTATTCTCTAGTGAGTACTTTCACAAATTCTATTAATGCTTAAGCAATATTAGTAGTCATTTATAAAAGGCTTTGAAGATGAAAACCATTCTAACTTTTCGGTTGCATTGCTACGTGAGATAGGAAGGCGAATTTCTTACAAAGTCTTTAAGATAAGTTAATAATGAAACGGGGGTGTAATTATTATTTGGAATTTCTTCAAACTGGATTAATAATGTGATTGTCTTTATTGTTTTATTTCAAGATTTTGGTTTATTTTTTGCATCCAAACATTTAAACTTAATGAAAGGCAAGTAAAATATTCCTTTTATTATCTCTTCTCTCTCTTATAGATGTCTATACATGAATATATAGATATAGATGATACAGATAAATCAAGGAACTTTTAGTGACTTACAAATGTTTTCTTATATATTTGATTCTTGTATGTTTTATATATATTCTACTTTCCATTAGTTCTTTTTTTATATTATTTTGTAATTTCTCCTTGTTCTATCATTTCCATGTTCCTTTCTCTCTCCTTTCTTTTTTTTTTTTTAACATCTTTATTGGAGTATAATTTCCATTAGTTCTTTATCTAACTCCCAGTTGACCTTTTACATTTATATCAGGAATCAGTTTTCCAACAAGCTTTCTTGCATTCCCGTGGGTTGTTATTTTACCCTCATATTCACCACATGTTTATTCAAAATATTTATCCACATGGTAATTTCCCCAATATTCACACCCAGCCACAGGCCTGAGATTATCGGAAGTGACCTAGTGGTAAAATAAGTAAGCTCACAGCTGTCAAAATTGTAATTAACATTCCAGTCTTCTGGCTTTAAACTCTCTACTATGAAGCAATGTCAAGTGTCCTACTCAGAGTATATTATTAGTTACCTGGCAAATATTTCTGTAATTATGGGCCTGGTTAATGTTCTTTGTGGGAAGAGGTATAAAATAAGGTCTCTAATTTACTATTCTTCACAGAGCTTACATTCTAAATCCCGCCAAGTTCACCGTGGTATATTTATTGGACAGGAGAGAATATTATATTTTGAGAATGTTTTCAAAACTGAATAATAAAAATTAGAGAGGCAACTGCTCAAATCTTCCTTATGGCACCAGTAACACCTGTGCTACCCAACTCTCAAAGAATGATGATTTTTATAGTGCAAAGCAGTTTCTCCTTCCTAATAATTAGGGACTTGTGTATGTATATTAAACATGGATTTTTTGTTTTCTTAGGGACTTGACTTTATATTCCACTGCAAACGCACTTTTTTCCAATAGACTATTAGTTGATAAGTGTCCTTTGGGGATTAGATTGTCTAGTTTAATTATTCTTCTTCTCAGATCTTGGATCTGTAACTTAATCTCTCGAAGCTATTGGCTTCTATTTTTTATTATATCATAATACTTAAACTCCTACTAATTTTGTGAGGATTATCAGAAGATAAATATTAATAACAATACACTGATTTAGCTTTATAGTTCACAGGCCACTTTTGCCTTCCTTGCCTCATTTGATGGTACTTTTTTTTTTAACTTTCATTTTTCCTGGGTTGTAATTTAGATACCTTTAGAAATTCTGTAAATTAAATTATAATTATTTAAATTACTTACTACCAATATTCAAGAGAGGGGATAAAATATACTATATAAATAGAAAACATACATCAGTAAAGAAAACAGAGGTATAAAATTAATTATGCCAAATAGATAGACAGATGATTTATAACTAGATCTGCACCCAATTGAAATGCTGTATGGAAAGATAGTTAAAACTTACCAGTAATTAAAGAAAGTCAAAATTATAGCAAAGTGCATTTCACAGGCTACCAGTGATCTAGTTTAAAAATGTGACGGTGCTGTTAAGGAGTGTAATGAAACATCAAATAAATGTGCTGAATAAATGAAAGAACGAATAACCCCAGAAAAAGTGCTGATAGGACTCTAACACTTGATACAATAAGCTTGGTAAGAAAATCTGAAATCTGAAATATGTATAAGATAATCATGGAAATAGTCATACATTTAATCTTTGTTTCGTCACATTTAACCTAAGGGAGTAACACAGACTCATGAAACAGTAAATGTTACTAACATACTGGAGGGGAAAAAAATTTTTACCTTTTCCCCTTCTTCGTGTTTTTCCAGCTGGGCCTGAGAGTCAAACTGACATACACAGATTAACGGGAGAAATCCCACACGTTTATATAAGTTGTACATGACACAGGAACCCCATAAGGAAATGGTGAAGCCTATGGGCTTCTATATTAGATTGAACAAAGAAAGGTAATTATGGAAAAGCAACTAAACTCTGTGGGGAGGCTAAAGGAAGATGTGAGTTATTTCAACAAGGCCTGTTTGTATGGAAGTATCTTGGCTTCAACTTCTCATTCTTGATGATACCATTACTTTTCTTCTAGTATAGGGAGGGCTTCATTTATATGAGTGTTTGTACCTCCTTTTCAGGAAGAAAAGAGAAGATTAGAATGTCCTACTTGCATTTGCTGTTTCTCAAGTGCCTTTAGCTCAAAATAATCCATATATGGAAGAGGCATATTTTGATATGGCATGTTCTGCCATCCTTCAATGCAAAATTCTAGCATTATGTGAATTGTTATGGGACATCATCCTGGTAAAATACTATAAAAAAACATGAAAATGTATCACGGTAGTTACAAATGGCACATAGCATATGCTTATAAGCTATTTGTAAAAAGCTGTGACAAAGCGAGAGAGAGGCATGGACATATATACACTACCAGATGTAAGGTAGCTAGCTAGTGGGAAGCAGCCGCATAGCACAGGGAGATCAGCTCGGTGCTTTGTGACCGCCTGGAGGGGTGGGAGAGGGAGGGGGGGAGGGAGGGAGACGCAAGAGGGAAGAGATATGGGAACATATGTATATGTATAACTGATTCACTTTGTTATAAAGCAGAAACTAACACACCACTGTAAAGCAATTATACTCTAATAAAGATGTAAAAACAAAAAAGATGATAAGGGACTGCTATGAACAACTCTGTACCCACAAATTGTATAAATTAGATGAAATGGACTAATATGTTGAAAGACAGAAACTACCAAAACCTGTACAAAAGGAAAAACATATCCTAAATTCACCTATACCTATTAAATTAAATAAAGAATTTAGAAAATCTTCCAAAAAAGAAAACATCCAGTCCAGATGGTTTCACTGATGAATTTTATCAAATGTTTAAGAAGGAAAAATACCAATTCTCCACAGTCTATTTCATAAAATAGAGGCAGAAGGAACACACTCCTAATTCATTTTAAGTAACCATAATTATCTGAACACCAAGTACTACAACCAGATAAAGGCATTCCAAGGAAAGAGACCTATAGGCTAATATCTTTTATAGACATAAGCAAAAAAAATCCTCAACAAATAATAGCAATTTTAATGCAACAACTTATACAACTAATTATATGCCACAACCAAGTTTGATTTATCTCAGATATGCAAGATTAGTTAAATATTTAAAAATCTATCAATGCAATCCATCATGTCAACATGTTAAGAAAAATCATATGATTATATCAACTGAGGCAGGAAAATCATTTGACAAAATCCAACAGTCAATCATGATAAAATTTTTCTGCATAATAGTAATAAAGGGAAAAATCTTCCATTTGATAAAAAAAAAATCTATAAAAACCCTCCTGTTGACAGAGTACTTAATTGTGAGAGACTGGATACTCTCCCCCCCATATTAGGAAGAAGCCAAAGGTTGCTCTCTTGTGCGTATTAAGTAACATACTGGGAATTCTGGCTAACACGAGACAACAAAAAGAAATAAAAGTTGTACAGATTAGAGAGGAAGAAATAAAATTTTCTTTACTCGCCAATGGCATGGTAGTCTATGTAGAAAACTCTGAAATACCACAAAAATTTCTGGATAATACTAATAAACATGTATTGTAAGGTTACAGAATATAAGGTTGATATAAAAAGTCAATTGTTTTCCCATATACCATCAGTGAGAAATCGGAATTTGAAAAATTAAAAAAAAATGACATCTTCAACAGGTTGTAATAGTATTAGTACATGGGGCAAATCTACATAATATATAAAGAGCCTATATGCAGAAAAATACAAAACACTGATAAAAGAAATCAAAGATCTTAATAAATGGAGAGAGATTGCATATTCATGGATTGTAAAACTCAACATTCTTAAAATGTAAATTCTTCCCAAAATTATCTATAGATTCAATGCAATCCTAATAAAAATCCCAGCAAGTTATTTTTATATGCCAAAAAATGATTCTAAAATTTATATAGAAAGGCAAAATTCCTTGAAGAGCCAACACATTGCTGATGAAGAAGAACAAAGTTTAGGACTTACTTCAAGAATTATTACAAATCTACAGTACTCACGACAATGTAGCATTGGTGAAAGAATAGACACATAGAACAAAGGAACAAGACAGAAAACTCAGAAATACATGCACTGAATTTTAGCAATGATAAGAATCTAAATATAGTCCACTGAAATTTAACAAAAGCACAAAGGCAATTCAGTGGAGGAATTGTCTTTTCAATAAAGATGCTGGAACAATTGAACACCCACATGCAAACAAACAAAAAATAAAATAAAATAAGCCCAGATCAAGACCTTGTACCTTACATAAAAATTAACTCGAACGCATCATAGACCTAAATGTAAAATTATAACATTTCATACCATGTATAGGAGTATATATATAAAATCTGCTCTGTGGAAGACACTGTTAAGAGAATGAAAAGACAAGACACAGACTTGGGGATATATCCAATAAGACCTTGTATGCAACTAACACAATGACCTCTTAAATCTGTACAACAAGAAAACAGTCCATTAAAAATTTTTAAATGAGAATACAAGTTGAATAGATGTCTCTCTTTAAAAAGGTATACAGATGGTACATAAGTATATGGATAGATACTCAACGTTTTTGTCATTGGGGAAATGCAAGGTAAAACAATGAGATACACTCCTATTAAAATGGCTAAAAATAAATCTGACAATATCAGTTGCTGACATGGATGTGGTTCAATAGGAAATCTCATTCACTGCTGTTGGAAATGTAAAACTGGCATAGCTAACGTGGAAGACAGGCTGACAGTTTCTTATAAAATTAAATATATGATTGACTAGTTGTACTCCTAGGAATTTATCCATGTATTGAAAAATCTGTCCACATAAACAAATATATGGGAAGGTTTAGAGCAATTTTTTTCATGGTTTCCCAAATCTGGAAGTCACCAAAATGACTTTCAAGAGTTAAATACATAAACAAAATGTGATATACTCTTATGCAGTGATTTTAAATGCGTATTTTAAGGGAAAGAACCCAATCTGAAAAGTCTACATACCGTATGATTCCATTTATATGGCATTTTGAAAAAAGCAAAACTATAGAGATAGTAAAGAAATCGGTGTTTGCCAGGTGTTTGTGGGGAGAGAGGAATAAATAGAGCACAGGGAACTTTTGAAGGCAGCAAAATTATTCTATATGATACTGTAATGGGGGGTACATGACACCATGCACTTGTCTAAACCCATATAACTATGCAGCACAAAAGGTAAAAGTTAATGTATGCAAATTTAAAAATCATTTAGGTGGTCTGGGGATTCCAGAATGGAATACATACTTTAACGAAAGATGTTAACGTTATTACAAACTTGTGAAATAACATCGCTGAAATGGTGATCATAATTAATTTGAAAAAGAGTAGAATCTGTAAGAGTACGGGTAAAAGGAATTATATTTAACCCCTGCACTCTAGGTAATAGAGCTGTTTTTCTTGGGGGTAAAGATTTACAGTTCTGAAGCTGTTATATATTACTACCTGAATTAAACAATTAAGCAAATGAATGGCAGGAGATGGGATCCAGGGATCCAGGTACCACTGTTGGCATAGGAGGTTATAATCAAGGAGGGGAGACTAAAACGACCCATGTTTTAATGGATTAGGGTTGGAGACATCAGTAGGAACTCGTGTTTAGTTTAACGTAGAGACATATAGATACAGATATAGAAATATTTATAGATATATGTGTACACGTGGGTTAGTACACAGTACTCACAATTATTCCATTGTTCTATCAGTTAAGAGGGTGTAGAAGCCACAAAATCCCAGTAGCAATGAGCCTACTTAGCCCTCAGATCTTGGTTTCTAATACAGTTCTCCACCAAAAGAAACCAAGATTCCTCAGAAAAAGTGGCTGCTTTGAGAATTTGGGCAGGATACACACAAACTTATAATGAAGCACGGTGTAGTGAGGAAAAGTAAGAATGTTAAAAAAAATTGATGGGCTTACTTCAAAAGGACACGCAGTGTGTCTAAAGATAGAAATTTTGGCATTGCGGCAAGTAGGGTGCAAAGATATATTCTCCTTTGCCCCATAACGTTGCAATTAGCAAAGTGCTTCTCACATCTTCAGAGACAGAACATTTTCCAATATGCATGCAAAATGTAGTAAACATAGATACTGGAAATGCTTGCACTAGAGGTCATTTTCACAGTTCAACATTGCGTTCTCCTTTACTCATGGAGTTTCAAGAAGGACTATGTGAAGTAACAGGCATCGGGAATGATATCACATACAATATATGTAATATACTTTCTGGATTTTTTACTGTGTCCTTTCTAGTGACCGGAGACATCACAGTTTGTTCCAGAAGATGTCGTCACTGCGCACATGAACAGGCTGCTCATCGCCAAAACGCACAATGATGTTCATCATGATGTTGCTGTTGATCTTCTAGGGCTTTCATAATCAGCTACCACAAACTCGGTGCCTTAAAGAGCGGAAATACATTTTCTCACCGTTCTGGAGGCAGGAAGTCCAGGATCAAGCTCTCGGCTAGTTTGGTTTATCCTGAGGCCTTTCTCCTTGGGTTGCAGATAATCACCTTCTTGCCACGTCATCACACAATCTTTCCTTTGCGTGTTCACACCCCTGGTGTCCCTTTTTTGTCCAAGTCTGCCCTTTTATAAGGACACCGGTCAGATTGGATTAGGGCTCACCCTAGTGGGCTCATTTTAACTTAATCACCTTTTCAGAGGCCCTAGCTCCAAACACGGTCATATTCTGAGGTTTCGGGGGTTAAGTCTTCAACATATGAATTTGGAGACTCAATTCAGTGTATAACAATGCTAGTTTTAATAATCAAAACAATAGGGATGTTCTAAATATATGATATAAGCGAAATGATCAAATCATTATATGATATGCACAAGTTGAGTATTATCCTGCCATAATATATATCTATAAGACATTTAGGATGACGGTTCTTCAATGGCAACATAATATTATATCCAATATAGTAACCCGCTGAAATTTAAACAAGTTTCATAGCACAGGAAATGCTCTGGCCAACATAAAATAAAGTAGCGTGCAAACCTAGGTGTAGTGAGGGCCCTGACTCTGTATACAGAAGGATAGAAAGAATGGTGCTTAACTAGGAATAATAGTTAATTATTCAGCGTAATTGTTTTTAATTTCTTTCCAAATGTGTGCATCTTACAGATTTTCTGTAATGAGTTTGTATTATTTTTATAATGATGAAATTATGCTAGGCCTTTGAAACAATATAATAAAATTCATTAATTAAAACAAGAATGAAAATGGTCTAGACAACCTGGTTTCTTGCAGAGACTCCTCAGGGTCAGCCACGGTCTCAACCACGGTCTCGGCCATGGCAGCCTGAGAGAAACAGGAAGCAGATCACTGTGCTTTCAGTGTGCAGCACTGTTAGGATTCTCTCTCTTTCTCTTTTATGGCTCTTTTCTTTGCCAAGGAATGAAGGCTGGATGCCCGTGAAAATGGTGGTGCTAGGAATGCCACATTCTTCTTTCTCATAAAAGCAGTGATAAAACAGGAGAAAAAATCCAGCAAAAAACTCAACTTTTTTGGTACAATCATCCCTCTGTATCTGAAGGGGATTGGTTCCAAGATCTCCTGTGGATACTAAAATTCACGGAAGCTTAAGTCCCTTATATAAACCTATGTATATCCTTCAGTATACTTTAAATCATCTCTGGATTACTTATAATACCTAATACAATGTAAATGCTAGGTAACTACTTGGCGGCCCATGGCAAATGCAAGTTTTGCTTTTTAGAACTTTCTGGATTTAAACAAATATATTTTTGACCCCCAGCTGCTTGAATCTGCAGATGTGGACCCATGGATGCAGAAGCTATGGATAGATACAGAGGACCGACTGTAGTCTGGAAATGAATCGGAGACTTGGAACCACCCAAGGAACCTCTATTTTATTGGCAAATAATTAAAATTTAAAAAGAGGCTAATTCTTGGTAAGAACAGTGAGCTTTGTGGCATTTTTACCTACTCCAGCCCTATCTTCCACAATCAAGTTAAGCGATAGCCATGAAGGTACCATGCCTTCACTGCACTGGAGGGAGGAGAAGGGGCCTCATTCACAAAGAACTGGAATAAACGATTTTTTTTTTTTTTGCGGTACGCTGGCCTCTCACTGTTGTGGCCTCTCCCGGACTGGGGCACGAATCCGTGTCCCCTACGTCGGCAGGCGGACTCTCAACCACTGCGCCACCAGGGAAGCCCTGCAATAAATGATTTTTTCTGACTTTCTGGTGGCCCTTTGTTAGACTGGCTCAAATGGATTGGCATTATTCAGAATAACTTGAAACTAGCCAAGTGCCACGGGTCCTGCAGAGTGAGAGGAGGCATTTGTGGAAAACATTTATAGGCTGCTATCCTAGCTGCCTTGCTGGAGGGGACAGAGAGCTGTTGGTGCAACAACTGATGAACCCAGAAGCCTGGGAGGATAAGGTTAAGGGATGAGATTCTGTAAGGGTTTTGAAAACTTCCAGAATATTCCAGGAATCGAGAAAGCCACACACATGCTCAGGAAAGACAGAAGCAGACTCTGGGCTCTCAACCCCTGCTGATCTTGAGGCTCTGTGAGAGCAGGAGGTGAAGGCTGATACATAGGAGGAGATCACAAAAAGGACATGACCTCTGGTTGGCCTGAGACCTGGACCTGGGTATGGGAGGCTCCTCCCCTTGTCCCCTGTCCTTGGAATGTGTGTGCTTCCCACAGTCCCCACCATGGGGTGGTTCTCAATGACACAGCCTTGAGACAGTTTGTGTGGTTGAGACCATCTGGTTGGTGTCCCAGACTGAACCCTGATAAGGCCTCACTATAAACTTTGAAGATCCCATTGGGCGGGTGCAGGGATGTACTTGTCTTGTGACCCAAGATGAGCCTGGTATGCAAGTTTCCTGCTTATTCAACCTGCCACCTTCCCATCTGGAGTGGCTGCCTCTTTCTTCCATCTCTCCTTGTCCTCCCTGTATGGGGGCCAGTTTGTGAAACAACTGATGAGATGGAGAGATGGGTCTTGGGAAAGAGGCATCCGTGGGGGAAATCCTGGGCTGGCGAGCGGCCTCTAGGTGGGGTTGGGAGCCTCCCATGAGTATAGGATGCAGGCCAAGATTGCCTCCACACGATCCATTGGAGGGACCAGAGGCCTCAAGTTAACCTCACTATTCACTGGCCCCACAGAAATAAGCAAAAGGAGATGTCTCTGGTTGATACTGGAGCTGAACGTACTCTAACGTATACATGGTAACCTTCAGAAATTTCCTGGTCCCCTCCGTGCCCTCCTTTTGAGGGACAAATTGCTACAGTCAGGAAGAGCCTCTGACCCTGGAAATTGATCTTTCTCTCTCCAATACTGAGCTGATACCATGCTAGGTCAAACTCTGTAAACCTCCATCAGTGAATTCTGCCTTTGGGTCAGAGTAATCATACCAGTGCTCAGGGGAAACACCACCAACCGGGAACCAGCAAGTCTACTGCCTCTGCAAACAATTATTATTGTCAAACAGAATAATTTGCCTGGGGGACATAAGGAAATAGGAGAAACTATCCAAGAATTGCCCCAAGTGGATATTGTATGCCCTGCCTATAGTGCTTTCAACAACCTGATATAAAATGAAGAAAACTGAACAGAACCTAAAAGGCTTGTAGGACACCGTCAAGTACACCAACATACACACTCTTGAAGTTCCAGAAGGAGAGGAGGGAGAGGAAGGAAGAATATTTGAAGAAATAATGGTTAAAAATTTCTCAAAGTAGGTGAAGATGTTAATCTCCATATACAAGAAACTGAACAAATTCCAAGCAGGATAAACTCAAAGAGACCCACACCAAAGCACGTCATACTTACACTGTTGAATACAGAGACAAAGACCTTTCAAAGCAGCAGGAGAGAAGCAGCTCATAAGGTACAAGCAACCCTCAAAAAAATTAACAAAATGTTTCTCATTAGAAACCATGGAGGCCAGAAGGCAGTTGGATGATTTATTGAAATTTCTGAAAGAAAAATAGCTGACAACTAAAGAATTCCACATCTGGCAAAACTATCCTTCAAATTACAAGGAGCAATTAAGACATTCTCAGACAAAAAGTGAGATTTTGTTGTGATCAGACCTGCCCTACAACAAATGTTAAAGGGGGTTTTGCAGGCTGGGAAGAAAAAACACTAGACAGTGACTCAAATCTACATTTTAAAAAAAAAAAAAAGAACACTGAGAAATATAACTTTGTAGGCAAATATTTTCAAAACCAGTACAAATGTATCTTTGTTTGTAATTTTTTTTTGTTCTTTCTTCTTCCCTCAAAACTCAAGATTTCAAATCTTGTGCTCACTTTATTTCCGATTCATTATAGGTTCCAAATATTATGAATCCTCTTGTAAAACCTAAATAGCCCTTCTGTGCATCCTGGGCTCCTGGTAATTTTAATGATCCATTTCCTTTATGCATTCTTGACAGCCTTCTCTCTCATCGTTCCTGACTTTGCTCTAACTAGGGTGAACCTAGTAGACACATTTGGGAAGTATTATCGTATTGTTAGCTCAAGAATAATGCTGAGATCCTTGTGTAGTTTTCAGCCTTATCAGGATATTTAGGAATGTCTCCAATGACCTTATTTGTGGATGCAATGCTAAAAAGCAAAACAGACAAATAAATATTTTTAGGAGAATGTTCAATCGTGGGGAAGTTCTAATCCCTGCCACTCCAACACACAAAATGTGCAAACTAATACTTGAGAAATTTCCGTTTACAGTGGGGTATTGACACGCTCGATCACAAGCTGAGAAAAGTTAATAGAATGGACAGTGTTTGGGGAACTATCTCTCATGAGGAACAGTTGAAGACACTGGTAACATTAATCCTACAAAAGAAGAGATTAAAATAGTGCTTTTCAAAAGCACTTTTAAATTACTAAAAGACTCTGATTTTGTGACAATTAAAATTCAAAATCACAAAGCTCATGAGAAGGAGAGCTACTGTGGTTGAAACAAGGTCAGAAACCTTAAGACCAGAAACCAGTCTCTGGAGCTTAACTCTTAGCTCCTCTGTCTTGGGATCCTTCCTGGGGTTATAGAAAAGCACTTTTCTAAGAAGATAGTTTTAGATACGATACTATAAGATACTGTAAAATTCCATCATAAGGAATAAAAAACAAATTATATTGACCTAAAAGAGAGCTTTGAGACTATCATTAAAAGTATAACTGGATTATAATAGAACACATGGTATCATGTGTGATTATATTATGGGCTAGTATTATGGTTATGAATCAGGACTTAAAAACCTGAATCCTTATTTCTCCACTTACTCACTGTGTGACCTTGGCCAAATACACTATCTACGATTGAATTTCTTCATCTATAGAATAGGCATATAATGTACCTTTCTTATAAGTTTTTATAGCAAATGATTAAATAATATCTGTGATGCATTTAGAAGATGCTTGGCACTAGTTATGCATTTAATACATAGATAAATAACTAAAGTCAATGCACAGAAAACTCAATCAATCAACCTATGAGCAAAAAGTTACAGAAGATACTGTTGTGTGAAAGTTAATTATCTGTAAAATTGAAACTTAGAGCTTCAGTGACTAAGGGTTTGTTTAAAACATCCCTGTTATAACTAAAGAAATAAAGTTCAACATTGTATCTGATAATGAATTTGTGACGCTCCTTATCAATACACTGATATTCGTCTCAATTCACTTCCGAACAAATGATAGAAATTTTATCTTACATGATCCGTAGGTTTAATTTCTTGCGGGTATTTTGTTCAAATGAACATCCAGCATTAAACTCCTGAAATACCTGGATTTACTTCTAAAACACAAAATTCAAAGCAGATCTGCTGTTGTGGTGTGTTGGGTCTGAGTAGAAAGGATTCAGGTTCCAAGTAAAATACCAAAATTAGGAGACGGCAGGTACAAACCGGAAGATGTTGCCAAGTCTATAAAGGTAGTCAGATAAGTTGTAAATTAATGAAAAGTTTATCTAAATAAAGCTTCCCTATCATAAGACTTCTATGCCTAGGCCTTCCTTCTACAGAAGACATCGATATAAAAGGGAGTAAAAATGCTAGGTATTTTATTTTCTTAGTAACTTTTTTTTGCGAAGTGGCTTCAGGGTAGGAATCTCAGGTTGTAGAGCTCCCAGATAGGAAATGCCACTTCCCCCATCTGTGGGTGAAAAGCAGAAAGTCCCTGCGCTAGGCAAGATGCTGCTGCCTTTGAGCGCTAGGATGAGGTATCCATCTGGCTTTAACAGCAGTGCTGTTAGAGCTTCAATTCAAACAAATGGATTCTTAATAAATTGAAAGGACCAGCTGATGTGTTGGCTTAGAGTCTTTTATCAAATAGAAGGTGTAAAGAGTTGGAAATGAGTGTGGCAATATTTGTGACCTAATTATTATCACCTCAGAGGACATCAAGGCTATCAGATGGTTTAAAAGAAATCAAAATCTACATCGATCTCGATTACATCAAAGGTCAGCAAACTTTGACGGACTAAGACAATAGTTCTGACTCCTTTTTTAGGAGTCTATGGTAGGAATAAAAACATTCAAAGTACCAAATAGTAAAAAGCAAACAAAAATCACTGTGTCTGTGAAGAAGATTGTAACAATGAGAATTGAAGAAGAGAAAGTGTTTATTCATTGATTTGTTTGGTTGAATGATTAACTCATATATTCATTCACTCAGAGAATGGTTATTGAATATTTAAGTCTGCAAATTTTCCTCAATCTCTTTTTCCACACTCCTGCTGTTGATAGCTGTATGTCCGGTGCTCTAACTACATTGTGACTACATTACAGTTCCTAGAAATCACTATGCCTTTTTATGTTTCTAAATAGTTAAGTAGGTATTAGTTTGGAATACTCATTTTTCTACCTAGGTTTTCCGAATCGTTTTTTAAAAGACTTTGTTCAAATTTTACATCCGTGACATCAAGTGAGACTGCATAAGGTGATCAGAGTGCCTTTTGCAATGTTCCTAAAACCTATAAATTTGCACATGCAACTATGCTAGAGAACTTAAGAGAAGAGTCATGTAAGTTACCTCTATACTAACCCCATTCTTAAATAGACACTTGAAAGAGAGAAGAGAGAAGAATCCATGGTGGAAAAACTAATTCTGGAGGGGGAAAAAATTAGGAAATAGAAAAGAGCTTCAAAATTCAAATTAAAATCCCCCAGGATTTTTGGGAAGACATTCCACCCAGAATACAGAGAACTAGACTGCTCAACAGAACAGAAGGCAAACATTTCGAGAAAAGGAGCGCTGAGTTAAGATGGATGGGCTGGAAACTGGGGAGTGGGGAGAAGGGGTAGAAGGCAGAGCTCACTGTGAAGCATTTGAGCTAATAAAGTCTCTAACTACCTACATCACAGGTAGGTGATTCATGACCCCTCTACCTTTCAAGCCCATTAATGTCCCATTTAGAATATCCAGGAGATGGATTACTGCCCTAACTACTCTGCACACTGGATTTACAGGGAGGACTTAGTGCAATATTTTCTCCTCCCATAAATCATGCTGGGAATATTGATTGCGGTGCCCTATACTTATCTAAAAGTTTTATGTGATTATAAAAAAAAAAACAGTGGTTGTTTCAGTGGAAGGGTTTGAAGAGGAAGGGTCTTGTCGAGAAAACACATCTATGGATGTTTTCTAAAATATGTGAGGCCAGTGTTATATAGTGAGGGATGAGTATGTAACACAGCACTGCCGAGCGGCACTAATTTATCAGATGCTATACAAGTGCTAAACTGCCCTAAATCAATAGTGTGCAAGACAGCAGAATGTTGGCGTAATAACTCATCAACCTAATGAAATATAGATTATTCCAAACCTGTTAAACACGCGGTAGGTGTCAGGAAAATTGTTCACTTTTCAGAGCTAGACAAAACCATCTATTTCAGAGGAGGGAAATCAATAGACGTCTGTGGCTTGCCTTGTAGCCTGAGTATATACATAAATGGAGATTTAAAATTGCTCTTTGACACCTGTTTGGGTTCTACTGCCTTCACTGTTACTTAATTTTTGAAAAATAATTTTATAAGGAGTATGCTGAAGTGAGGAACAGAAGAAGATACACTTCCTCTCCCTCGTCTTCATTCTTCTCCCCTTTTCTTCCTCTTCTTCCTCTTTGTTGCCACTCAAGGAGCATCTATTATGTGACAATAGATAATAGATACTGACCTGGGTGATTTGTGTGGGGTAATCTAGGTAAAATTTAAAATAGCGCTGAGAAATAGGTATTATTTCCTTGTGCCCCTGGCTATAGGTAATAGATATAATTACCTATAGCCTCAGAATAATTATGTCATCTGCCCAGTGTTGAACATTTAGGGAGTGGAGAATTGGGCATGGCACGCACATACTTGAATGGACTCTGCTTTCCATTTGGAGATCTCGCCAACATTACATCAGTCTCCCCACATGGACCCCAATTTGCTTCACGTTGCCAAAGTCCCTGTTTGCAAATGTCCTCTTCCTCTACGTGGCTGCAGAGGTGAGCCCCATTCCAGAGCAAGCACCTTCCAAATGGGGATTTCCCAACATGGCCTGTCGTCAAAACAACCAGGGGTCAAGGTCGCTAATCCAGATTTCTCAGATCACGCTAGAATTATGTGGGAGATTTTTAAGAGGAAGTCTGGAGACTTTTATTTTTCTTCCCATGGGGATTTCAAGGTTGGGAAACATTCAGATAACACACATGTTAAGCTCCTTACTGAGATCTTTGGGTTCTGAAATCTGCCATTAAATTCTCATGTCCTCTAAGAAAGAAATAGGGAAAAGTTAGTTTTTCCTCTGTCAGTATGATCTTTTCTCTCCAACTCATTGTCCTGCTCTCTTCATGACTTTTCATTGACTCCATCAGTATATCCCTGGCCCTCATCCTTTGCTCATATTATTGATTTTTCCCCTCATTTCTTTTTCTTTATTGCAGTACAGTTGATTTACAATGTTTCAGGTGTACAGCAAAGAGATTCAGTTATACGTGTGTATGTGTATATACACATATAGATATATAAATATATGCATCCCTTTTCAGATTCTTTTCCATTATAGGTTATTAACTGATATTGAATATAGTTCTCTGTGCTATACAGTAGGTCCTTGTTGATTATATCTATTTTATATAGCAGTGTGTATCTGTTAATCTCAAATTCCAAATTTATCCTTCCCCCCTTTCCACTTTGGTAACCGTAAGTTTTCTGTGTCTGTGAGTCTATTTCTGTTTTGTAAATAAGTTCATTTGTATCATTTTTAGATTCCATGGAGTGATATTTCAATAGACTTTCATACAATCATTTGCTCACATATTCAACACGTTTATTGAATGCCTATTGTATGACCGATATGATGCTCCTTAATCATCAGGGCAAAATTCCAAGATATACTTTAATATGATCACTTCCTTTTACAGATGAGAGAATAGGAGTGTCCTTTCATTTAAATTAAGTGGAAGGTCCAGAATTTGACTAAAGGTCTTATGACTGGGAGTTTGAATCTTTTCCACATGTATCAGCTCACCCGGATCCTGAATAACTCCTAATATTTCACTCTTACGAATGAGTTCACTTATTCACTTACTAAAAAAAATTTTAAGAAATCTTCTTTTGTATTAGGTGCCAGAGATAAAATTTTGAGATTAAAAGAGACATAAACCCTGGTTTCCTGATTCTTAGAGTACAGAGGAAAGCAGCAAAAAATAGTTATGCAGATAATACATGATTATAATTGATGATAAATGTTATAAGGAATGTAATAGGTTGCTGAGAGAGAACATAAGGGGAGGCGGGACCTTGTTGGATTAGCACAGTTTCCCTAAAGAAGTTATGTTTGAGGTGATTCTTAGAGCCTAAAAACTGGATGAAGAGGGGAATCTCACTGACCACTCACAGCAGCAACAGCATGAGCAAAGGCCCTGAGGCACCAGCACTCATTGTATCATGAAGGATATGAAAGGGAGATGAGGGGCCAAGCAGAAAGGCCAGAGGGGAAACAAAGGGCTATAGAGTCGGAAAGTGAAAAATTACTGTAAGGCTTGCAGGTCGTGTGAACATTCTGTCTTATTCTTAAGAAAGGGGCACAGAAGATCATTGAGCAGGAGAGTGATGAAGCACAGGGGGCTGGCCTCCACCCCAAGACAGCTGCTCGTCTAGAGTGGAGTGTGACCTCTTGTAACCTTCAGTGTCCTGCCTGTTTGACTTCCCCCCCACATTCACCTACTCACTGCTCCTCTATGGCCATCCCTGGTAAAAGCTCAAAGAAAATATAAGCTTCCTGCTCTGTCCTATAAAATGTATGCAGAATCTACAGGTATATAAGCAGGTGACTACACCCAGCGTGATTATTAGAAGCTATGACTTTTGAAGGAGAGTGATTTATTTCTTTTGGTCCCAATATAAATTAACCAAACACGGTGGATAGGAAGCTTTCCAAGGTTCATATGAGAAAAGGTGGGAGAAAAACTGGAAACATAGACGAAGGTGAATCCAAGCAACATGGTGGGTGTGTGCAGAGGTCACGAGAGACATACATTACAGCAGACATCCAAGGACCTGGAAGTGTGAGGTGAAGCCATATTCCAGAGAGATGGTTACAAATGACCAGGGAAGAAATCGGGATGATAAAAACAAAGGTAGAGAGATACATCTGGCTTTCAAACAGAGCTTTAGGAAACTAGACCTTTCCTTCAATCACATAGCACGATTGGGAGGGGCTAATAATGCAATTCTAGGTAAGGCATGTGATTCACAAATATTTGGAATCACTGTTCCTCCCAACACCCCATGATAATAATTTTGTACAAATCCACACCAAATATTATAGAGTATGAACTCAAAACACATTTATCGGGACTTCCCTGGCAGTCCAGTGGTTAAGACTTCACCTTCCAATGCAGGGGGTGCAGGTTCAATCCCTGGTCGGGGAGCTAAGATCCCACATGCCTCAGGGCCAAAAAACCAAAACATAAAACAGAAGAAATAATGTAACAAATAAAGATTTTTTAAATGGTCCACATCAAAAAAAATCTTAAAAAAAAACCCCAAAACACATTTATCTTTCCTGGTAAACTGATGTTCAACTTTTTTTTTTCTTTTTTATTAAGTAATTTGCTTCTCTCTTTACTTTAAATACCAGAATACTCCAAAATAAAGTTAATGTTTTTCAGTCGCTTTCCATGTCCTGGAGCTTTCGAATAATTCATTTCTTTGTCTCTTATATTGTCATTTAAACAATAGGTTTTAGCCGTTCTATTCTTTTTTTTTTTTAATTTAAAAATTCATGTGGTGTTCAATGCGTGCTACTCCAGATCCTGTTATGCATGGTGATGTAATGTGTACCAAAAGAAAGTTGATGAATGAGCTTCCATTGTGTACTATTTATCAATGCATTTTCCCATGTATATGTTGCATAGAATTTGTTAGAAATAAAGGACATGTGTTGAATGACCTAGCCTCAGCCAAGGAGTGGTGACCTGTTTCTGAAATGGGCTTTAAAGTGTGAAGAAAGGTCACATTTTGGCAAGGTAAGTTTTTAGCTGTGTGACCTTCACCTTTTTGTGCATTCACGGGGCCAGCAGTAACTATTCATATATCGGGAAGATTGAGCCATACCATGAGAGGCAGTAGACTGTCAGCAAGAGATTCTTCCTTAATAATTCCACTCAAACTAAAGTAGTTAATGATTCTAACCAAGGTAATAGCTGAAAGGATCTAAATTTTACTTCTACCACTTGGTATTGGTGAACACAGAGGAATAAAACGCTGATGAAAATCTCCTTTATTTTCTCAAGGCTGCTAAATTAAGCTGGAAATAGAAAAGCAGAAGTATTCTTCACAGCCGTCTTCCAAAGCTTCAACTAGCTCTACTTTCCTGAAATATTTCCCATCCCAGCTTCTATACTTGAGCTTCACACTTACACTTCTGGGCCCAGCTGGCGGCGCTCCAAGGAGTTTAGGAAAGAAAATATAATTATGAGCATTTAACATACAGTGAACAACATAATTTTGAAAATTCCCTGCCTCGGAGAACTTACACTCTGGATAATAAGTGTAGGAGACACTTTGGTACTTGGGGAAAAAAATAATCAAAAATAAATCCTTCCAGGCCCAGCTGGTTTAGAAAATAAAATAGATATTCAAGGAGGACTTTTTCCTTCTTTTCTGGACAAGTTTTCATTAAAATACTTACCACCATGAGCACTATTTTAAAAATATCACCAGAGTTTTCTGTAAGCAGAAACACCTTGTTCCAGGGCCCCCGTATCATTATAAGGAAATGTTAAAAAATGGATTGTCAATATGTGGTTTCCTAATAATGAGCTTGTCTCCGGTCTTTGTGCACAGAATTCATTATATGTGGAATAATTTTTTTTTTTTTTTTGTGGTACGCGGGCCTCTCACTGTTGTGGCCTCTCCCGTTGCGGAGCACAGGTTCCAGACGCGCAGGCTCAGCGGCCATGGCTCACGGGCCCAACCGCTCTGCGGCACGTGGGATCTTCCCGGACCGGGGCGCGAACCCGTGTCCCCTGCATCGGCAGGCGGACTCTCAACCACTGTGCCACCAGGGAAGCCCTCTGGAATAATTTTTTCCTTCCGTTTACCTTGTGAACTCCCATTTATCCTTCAAATCCCAGCTCACCTGACACCTCTTCTAAGTCACCCAGACTCCTGATGTGGAAAACAAAAAAAACAAAACAAACACAAAACAAAACACTGCTGCACGTACAGAAATTTTTATCTTGTGATTTTGTGAGAATTCATTGAGATAACAATATAAAGTGACCCATCAAGGGCCTGCTGTACGGTGGCAATGCATAATAGCTATAGAGATAATAATAGTTATGAGTATCATCATAATTCTAAGAGATGTCAAAACTAGAAAGGAGGATGTATTAGGATATCTGAGTCCAGCAAAATGGTCTGAGCACTGCTAAGTCCCTCTCCTTAAATGTTCTGCTCCCTAATATTCATATTAATGTATTCAATCCTTCAGAAAATATTTATTAAGCAGCTACCATAGGCCAGGCACTACTCTAGGGCTGGTCTGGTCATTCTTTAGGTTTGAGTTTAACTTTCCCTTTTTGTAGGGAAGTGCTTCCTTCCCACCCTCTCTAAAAGAGGGCTCTACTCAATTTGCATGTTTGCCTCCTTCATATATATTTGTAACTATATTTTTGCTTTGCTGTTTGCTTGCTCCATGTCTATCTACCCCATGGGCAACAGGAACCAGGACTTAGCATGGCACTCAGCCCATTAGAATGGTCCAGTCAGTACTAAGGAGTGATTGACATGAGCTGAAGGAGGAGTCTAAGAGCTGTCAAGTGGAAAGAGTCAGAAGAATTAGGCCAAACTAGAAGAGGCATACATATAAAAGTAAATGTTACACAGGTAAGAGCAAGAATAAGCAGTTTAAGAGCAAATGAAGTAGAAAACTGAAACTATATCACAAAATGCCCCATACACCCAATGCCTCAGGAAACAAGCAAAATGGAGTCAAAAACAGTGAGATTATTTCGAAACAAAAATTAGACAAGGAAAGGGACATGGATTGATGGGTGGCTCAGGGATAGAAAAAAGTAACGTGGAGCAGAATAATCTCCTTTTAATAAAATTCCCCACTCCTTCAACACGTGGACTCCCCTGCACACTTGTTTACGCTCATTGAGACCTACCCCCTGCAATGACACCTGATATTACTGAGTTACTTTTTTTTATTTTTATTTTTAATTAAGGGTACTTTCATTTATTTATTTATTTATTTTTATTTTTGCTGTGTTGGGTCTTCATTTCTGTGCGAGGGCTTTCTCTAGTTATGGCAAGCGGGGGCCACTCTTCATCGCGGTGCGTGGGCCTCTCACTATTGCGGACTCTCTTGTTGCGGAGCACAGGCTCCAGACGCACAGGCTCAGTAGTTGTGGCTCACGGGCTTAGTTGCTCTGCGACATGTGGGATCCTCCCGGACCAGGGCTCGAACCCGTGTCCCCTGCATTGGCAGGCAGATCCCCAACCACTGCGCCACCAGGGAATCCCCGACAGTTACTTTTTAAGCAGTGGGGTTTGCAGTGATTTATTTTTTATTTTCATCTTTTTTACAGAGTTAAATTTTTTAATAGCCGTGTCAATATTATGAAACAATAAACTCCTTTTTCTTTGAAATGAAAACAGACAATGACCAGATTCCAACTGTGATTTATTCTGGGAGCTGTGGATAAGGATTATCGTTATATTCTTCTCTGTAATTTTATGTATTTTTTTCAACTGAAACTGAAAATTTTTTCAATCAAAAAAACATAGAGCAAATGCTACAAAACTGTTCCTGGTCCTCCAGCAGTATTTATATGTCAGCACAGCGAGACAGGTTAGGGAGATGTGCAGCTCAATTTGAAGAATTGGGGCAAAGTTACAAACCTCGTTTATTGATTCATTCATGGATTTAAGACACGGCATTGTGAACGTATTTGTTTATATGTCTGTTCAACTGGCGTATGAGACCCTGAGGACAGGAAATTTGTCTTATTTCTTCACTTTGTGTAGAGCTTGATGCATTCTGAATGCTTAATAACAGTTTCTTGAAAGACAGCGAATTTCCTTAGCTCCAACCGGCTGTGAAGGTTTACCATGCCAAGTGACTTCACTCTGTTCCTCTTGATAAGAGCAGTGTCCATTATTTTCCCCGTCAGCAGCATGATGTGCTCTGCCCTGCCCTAAGAATCGTGTTTTCAGATGACAGAAGTCCTCAGATAGCTCAGCTCACATGAGACACTTGAGCTTCCTCCAAATAGACACGAGGCTTCAGAATCTCATCACATGCTCCATTTAATTACTTGCCAATTCACAGCGTTGAGTTTCTCATGATGCTAATGGAGCCCCCGAGAAAGCGGAGAGAATGGTCTAAAGTGTCCTGGTATTTTAATGGGGTTGGGGGTGGTGAGCGTTAGATATAATTTAACCTATAGGAACTAATAGCTTTTGAAATAATGATGCCTCTTGACTATCAACTTGAAAGCTATTGAGAGTAATTGAACACATTCCAACTCAGAGAAGGGTTGTTTATTTTTGTGCTCTTGATTTAAAGACTGGAGCAACTGGCTTACACTTTAGGAACACCAGTGGGCGGCACACAATTATGCCCTAATTTAGTTATCACTTTTAAAAAAACTGTTAAATGCATGTAAGCTTAAAATGAACGTGCACCCTGCTATAAGTATACCTTTATGTTAAAATTATATATGTCTTAATGTATTGCCATATATAGTCACATATATAAATATGTATGTACCATATCAAATACTTTAATGTTAAAAAATGAGAAAAGTATGAATGAAAATTATAACATTAACAGACCAATTTGGGGATCCAGAGAAAAGAGAACTCTACCTTGGGGACCACTCCCTAATGAGTGGCTTGAACCAGAGTGTATGGGATAAATCCTGGCTGCCCCATAAGTTAGTTCCCAAACACAGAGAAAATTTTACCCTCCCTCTGCTTGTTTTTCTAACGTAAAATGGTTTTCTCCAGCAACTACAGACAGCGTCCTCATGCCACTTCTGTATAGTATGGAACTCTGCACGTAGCTCTCTTTAGCCCCTTTTGCATCTCTTTGTGGTGGCTGTATGTCTGTCTCCCACAAGGACTTGCTCCTAAGGCTCAGTACTCTGCTTTCAACCCAGTCTGATGGACTCTGGGAAGTTCCAAGGATGACAGTAATGTTTATTTTGTTTGCTTTTTCTTGTGGTTCTTTTCATTCAAAACATGTTTCTTGAGTTCTTCCTATGCACCGATGACTGGCTTATAAGAAGCACTTGATAAATATTAGCTGCTGTATTATGGATAACGATACCTTGAAAGGATCATAACATCCCACTAACGACAGTCTTGAGCACGTTCGGCGTGTATCCTACTGTGCCTGGCATTCTCCCACCATCTAAGGATTATTTCTTGCAACTGTTCTAAAATAGACAGTATTCTGTTCAATGAAATACTCATGTTAAGGTTATCTATATATGCATTATTGTTTATATATACATTGTCCTACATTTATAAGTTTTTGACTAACAAGTGTCCTAAATTTTGGCCTGGTATATTCTCCTGGTATCTTTTTTTTTCTCTCTCTCTCTGTAATGTGACTTTCTGATTATGCAAGTAGAGGGATTTCTGCACACAAGTGCTGAAGGGATGCAAAATTTTTAATGCAGCAAAACCCTACCTATACAAATAGTTGGTGAAATATCCACCAGTGTTTAGGTGTGGTCTGACAGAGTCCATGGAATCTTGGCCTCCTCCTGACAATAATTAAACCAAAAGAGAATACTGGCTATCACATGATTGAATAGATATGAGAATTTAGGAAGAGGAGTATTAACTATAGTACTGGCCAATGTTATTCTTGCTGCCCAGCATCTATTAACCTGCTCTCTGGTAACCTTAACTTAATTTCCTTTACTACTTGGAAGTTAGAGGGTATTAAATGTGGGCTTCCTCTAATCTATGAATGTTGAATGTGAAGGAAAACACAAGAGATGTCCTTGTGACAAGTGAAAGAAAAAAAAAAAAAGCAAAGCCTAGATCCATAAATCCTCTTTCTAAGGCTTATGGGTAAATATTTTATGTTAGAATATCGCATAAGCCTCAAAAAGAACCTTAGTAATAGCATACACAATATTTTCTTGAAATGTACCTACTACTTTATCACGGGGTACTGGATCACTATAGTGGAGATAGGCTGGGGAATGGCTGACCTGGGAATTTATTGTCACATGTTTGCATTGGAAGAAAGTAGTAATTTTATATTTTTATATTCTTTTATCAAATTCTTCCCCTTGTAACTAATTTTGTTCTAGTGAAGCAATCAAAAGGATGCTATTAATAAAAATGTTTTGAAATATTTGTGTCTATTGTCCTATTTTTTTTTTTTTTTCCGGTACACGGGCCTCTCACTGTTGTGGCCTCTCCCGTTGCGGAGCACAGGCTCTGGACGCGCAGGCTCAGCGGTCATGGCTCACGGGCCCAGCCGCTCGGCGGCATGTGGGATCTTCCCAGACCGGGGCACGAACCCTTGTCCCCTGCATCGGCAGGCGGACTCTCAACCACTGCGCCACCAGGGAAGCCCCAGCTTTGCTACTCTTAAAGCATCACAAAACCTACATTCTGCTACTCTTTCACCAGTAGTGATTTCCTCAGAAGTCATAAGCTTGTCCCTCAGTGCCAGCTGAAATAAAAGAACACTAGCATATCCTCCTAGAGGAGCATATGCCATGCCATCCACTAAAGACTGCACATCAGAGGTCTCTCTGCTTGGAGATAGCACTTGTCTGGTTCTGGAAATGACACCTTCTCCTCCACCGAGCCCCGATCTTGCTTTCTCAGCCGTTCTAGTTCACACCTACTTACAATGAAGTATTTTGTCTACAAAAAAACAAATACCTTCCCATTTGAGTTTTCTTAGTGATTCCCTCTTCCGATCTCATCTTTTCCTTAATTTGCACATCTCTGCCAGCTTTGGGGTATGTCTATGCCTGAAAGAGCAGAGATGATGGGCAGGCATGACCTCAGACTCCTTAACCAGTTTGGAGCTGCCATCAGAAGTTTCTTATTGTGTGTGAAAAAAAACACACTCAGAGGGAATGAGTAACTTTTTTTCCTTCTTGGGTTAAGCATTTGACACCCAAATCACTCTGAAGATTATATCCTGATGAACTAGGCTGACCACCAGTGAACCTCCAGGATTCATTGTGTTCACTGATTGCAAACTTAGAAAAATACTTCCCTACCGACTTCACTATATTTCATAGCAGAGGAAATGCTGAGATTACGCCTCCCGTGTCCTTCAATTGGTGCACAGTAATTTTTAAAGGACGCAGCACAGAGAAGACAGAATGGTCACACTTTCTAGCATGCTGTTGGCAATGATCATGGAAAATCGCTGGCCTGATATAAGAGCCAGATTCCTTAGTTTATTTCATCTAGGCTCATAGACTGACTGAATACAGAAGCTTTACTGTTTGGTGGGGGAATGAGCCATGGAAAACTGAACAAAAGAAAAAATAAGACTCTCTGTAAGCCTGTTAAAAAAAAATCATCTGCTCCATGGAGGTGAAATGAGGGAAATGCAAAGGTAGATGTGGTCACTGTTTGTGTACTTGAGCTGCCTCTCCAGGTCAGAGATTAATAATAACAAGTTGGGCTGGTTATGGACCAGAAAAGATGCGGAGAGGTAAAGATGAGACCTACATGAAGAACATCCCATGTTTGTCAGGAAAATGAGTCTGGACATCATTTTTAAGGCAACAGAGCCAAGGGAGCATATTATGCAAGAAGGAGGTATACTTGAAGATTCTATTTCTCTCTCTCTCTCTCTTTTACTTTTTTGGGGGGCCGCGCTGCACGGCTTGTAGGGTCTTAGTTCCCCAACCAGGGATTGAACCCACACCCTCAGCAGTGAAAGTGCAGAGTCCTAACCACTGGACCCCCAGGGAATTCCCAACTCTATGTCTCTCTTAATCTTTATTATGAAAGATTTAACACAATAAAGAAATGGTCTGAGCATTGAGGAGTAAAACAGGTTAAATATATCCCTTGTCCTGGATACTAATCCCCAAATATATTTGTCATTGATGTAATTGTATCACGGCATTAAGAAGGGACCACGCATCCTTGCCTCTAGACTTAGGAATTTCTGCTGCCCCTGCCTCCCCCCAGCTGCCTCAGGTTACACTGGTTACCAGGGAGCATATTTATAGGAAGGTGACATGTGTGTTTCTGGCAGGAACTGGCCTCAGAATATCCTCAGGCTTATTCCTATTAGGATCTAAAGATATTGTAGTGAATATCCAATGGGGAAAGGGAACGAGAGTCCTCTTAGCAGTCAGGAAGATTAAGACCAGTTACTGGTGATCGGCCACAAAACTTTCTATACTTAGAATTATTTAACCTTTTTAAATCTCCCATGAGAATATCATTTTTGTTGTGGTCTCCTTTGCAATTTGTGACATACCTGGAGAGGGGCTGGAAACCATTTTCTTATACCTGGGCTGTCTTTGCATCTCTTCGAGAGATAATTGTACCTTGTGATAATTGTACCTGCCATTTATGGGGTAATACATTGCATATAGATTTCCTATCATTCTCACAAAAACCTTGCAAAGTATCATTATCATAGAAATGAGGAAACCTGCAGGTTAAATCCAATGATAACACGTAAATGGGTACAATGGCCATCAGTTATCAAATCTATGTCGTTAAGAATATATTGTGCTAAGAACTTTACATGTGTTCGTAGTTTCTTCTTCATAGTTAACCCACAATGTAAGGTTAATTAAAGTAATTGTTCTCTTTTTACAGATGTCAAACTGAAATCCATAAAGGTGAAGTAATTAAGGGTTTATACCAAATTAGGTACAGGACACAAACACACGATCATAGGCTGCAAAGTCCCTTTTCTTTCTTTTTCTTTTTTTCAAAGTCCATTTTCTGATCATCAATGCAACGCAACATTCTAAATAACTCCTCTCATTGCTAAGTAAATCTGATATTTCAGGCTCCCAACACCTGACTGAGTCCACATTAGTACTATTAATACTCTAGAGAAAAAGAGTATATTTGATTAAATTCAAAATAATATGCAGAGGGGGGACCTTGAAGATGGCGGAAGAGTAAGACGCGGAGATCGCCTTCCTCCCCACGGATACACCAGAAATACATCCACACGTGGAACAACTCCTACAGAACTCCTACTGAAGGCTGGCAGAAGACCTCAGACCTCCCAAAAGGCAAGAAACTCCCCACGTAACTGGGTAGGGCAAAAGAAAAAACAGAGACAAAAGAATAAGGACGGCACCTGCACCAGCGGGAGGGAGCTGTGAAGGAGGAAAAGTTTCCACACACTAGGAAGCCCCTCCGCGGGCGGAGACTGCGGGAGGCGGAGGGGGGAGTTTCGGGACCACGGAGTAGTGCACAGCGACGGGTGCGGAGGGCAAAACGGGGAGATTCGTGCACAGACGATCGGTGCCGACCAGCACTCACCAACCCGAGAGGCTTGCTGCTCACCCACCGGGGCGGGCGGGGCTGCGAGCTGAGGCTCGGGTTTTGGTTTTGGACGGAGCTCAGGGAGAGGACTGGGGTTGGCGGCTTGAACATAGCCTGAAGGGGTTAGTGCACCACGACTAGCCGGGAGGGAGTTCGGGGAAAAGCCTGCACCGGCCGAAGAGGCAAGAGACTTTTTCTTCCCTCTTTGTCTCCTGGTGTGCGAGGAGAGGGGTTTAAGAGCGCTGCTTAAAGGAACTCCAGAGACGGGCGCGAGCCACGGCTAAAAGCGCGAACCCCAGAGACGGGCGCGAGCCGCGGCTGAGGGCGCGAGCCCCCGAGACGGGCGCGAGCCGCGGCTGAAAGCACAAACCCCAGAGACGGGCGCGAGCCGCGGCTGAGGGCGCAAGCCCCCGAGACGGGCGCAAGCCGCGGCTGAAAGCGCAAACCCCAGAGACGGGCGCGAGCCGCGGCTAAAACCGCGGACCCCAGAGACGGGCGGGAGACGCTAAGGCTGCTGCTGCCGCCACCAAGGGGCCTGTGTGCGAGCACAGGTCACTCTCCACACCCCTCTTCCGCGGAGCCTATGCAGCCCGCCACTGCCAGGTTCCCGGGATCCAGGGACAACTTCCCCGGGACAGCGCACGGCGGGCCTCAGGCTGGTGCAACGTCACGCCGGCCTCTGCCGCAACGTCACGCTGCCTCTGCCGCCGCAGGCCCGCCCCGCACGCAGTGCCCCTCCTACCCCCATCCCCCAACCCCCGGCCTGAGTGAGCCGGAGGCCCCGAATCAGCGGCTCCTTTAACCCCGTCCTGTCTGAGCGAAAAAACAGACGCCCTCCAGCGACCTACACGCAGAGGCAGGGCCAAATCCAAAGCTGAGCTCCTGTGAGCTGTGAGAACAAAGAAGAGAAAGGGAAATCTCTCCCAGCAGCCACAGAAGCCGCGGATTAAAGCTCCACAATCAACTTGATATACCCTGCATCTGTGGAATACCTGAATAGACAAGGAATGATCCCAAATTGAAGAGGTGGAATTTAGGAGCGAAATCTATGATTTTTTTCCCTTTTCCTCTTTTTGTGAAGGTGTACGTGTATGCTCCTGTGTGACATCTAGTCTGTATACTCTAGCTTCCACCATTTGTCCTAGGGCTCTATCCGTCCATGACTTTTTTTTAAAAATTCTTTTTCTTAATAATTAAGTTTAATTGTAATAACTTTATTATACTTTACCTTCGTTCTTTCTTTCTTTCCTTCCTTCCCTCCCTCCTTTAGACAACGAATCACCCCAAATTGAGGAGGTGGTCTCAGGGAGCAGGATTTATGATTTTTCCCCCTTTACCTCTTTTTGTGAAGGTGTATGTGTATGCTTCTGTGTAAGATTTTCTCTGTATAGCTTTGCTTCCAACATTTGTCCTAAGGTTCTATCCGTCCCTTTTTTTTTTCTAAATATTTTTAATTCAATAACTATATTATACTTTATTTTATTTTTACTGTATCATCTTTCTTTCTGTCTTTTTTTCCTTCTTTCCCTCCTTCCTTCCTTCCTCCCTCCCTCCCTCCCTCCTTTCTTTCCTTCTTTGCTTCTTTCTTCCTTCCTTCCTTTCCTCCTTTCCTTCTTTCTTTCCTCATACTTCTACTAATTCTCTCTACTTTTTCTCCCTTTTATTCTGAGCCGTGTGGATGAAAGGCTCTTGGTGCTCCAGCCAGGAGTCAGGGCTCTGCCTCTGAGGTAGGAGAGCCAACTTCACGTCACTGGTCAACAAGAGACCTCCCAGCTCCACATAATATTGAACAGCGGAAATCTCCCAGAGACCTCCATCTTAACACCAGCACCCAGCTTCACTCAACGACCAGCAAGCCACAGTGCTGGACAACCTATGCCAAACAACTAGCAAAACAGGAACACAACCCCACCCATTAGCAGAGAGGCTGCCTAAAATCATAATAAGGCCACAGACACCCCAAAACACACCACCAGACGTGAACCTGCCCACTAGAGAGACAAGATCCAGCCTCATCCAGCACAACACAGGCACTAGTCCCCTCCACCAGGAAGCCTACACAACCCACTGAAACAACCTTAGCCACTGGAGACAGACATCAAAAACAACAGGAACTACGAACCTGCAGCCTGCAAAAAGGAGACCCCAAACACAGTAAGATAAGCAAAATGAGAAGACAGAAAAACACACAGCAGATGAAGGAGCAAGATAAAAACCCACCAGACCTAACAAATGAAGAGGAAATAGGCAATCTACCTGAAAAAGAATTCAGAATAATGATAGTAAGGATGATCCGAAATCTTGGAAGTAGAATGGACAAAATGCAAGAAACAGTTAACAAGGACCTACAAGAACTAAAGATGAAACAAGCAACGATGAACAATGCAATAAATGAAATTAAAATCACTCTAGATAGGATCAATAGCAGAATAACTGAGGCAGAAGAACGGATAAGTGACCTGGAAGATAAAGTAGTGGAAATAACTACTGCAGAGCAGAATAAAGAAAAAAGAATGAAAAGAACTGAGGACAGTCTCAGAGACCTCTGGGACAACATGAAACGCACCAACATTCGAATTATAGGGGTTCCAGAAGAAGAAGAAAGAAAGAAAGGGACTGAGAAAATATTTGAAGAGATTATAGTTGAAAACTTCCCTAATATGGGAAAGGAAATAGTTAATCAAGTCCAGGAAGCACAGAGGGTCCCATACAGGATAAATACAAGGAGAAACACGCCAAGACACATATTAATCAAACTGTCAAAAATTAAATACAAAGAAAGCATATTAAAAGCAGCAAGGGAAAAACAACAAATAACACACAAGGGAACCCCCATAAGGTTAACAGCTGATCTCTCAGCAGAAACCCTACAAGCCAGAAGGGAGTGGCAGGACATACTGAAAGTGATGAAGGAGAATAGCCTGAAACCAAGACTACTCTACCCAGCAAGGATCTCATTCACATTTGATGGAGAAATTAAAACCTTTACAGACAAGCAAAAGCTGAGAGAGTTCAGCACCACCAAACCAGCTTTACAACAAATGCTAAAGGAACTTCTCTAGACACGAAACACAAGAGAAGGAAATGACCTATAGTAGCGAACCCAAAACAATATATAAAATGGAAATAGGAACATACATATCGATAATTACCTAAATGTAAATGGACTAAATGCTCCCACCAAAAGACACAGATTGGCTGAATGGATACAAAAACAAGACCCTTATATATGCTGTCTACAAGAGACCCACTTCAGAACTAGAGACACATACAGACTGAAAGTAAGGGGATGGAAAAAGATATTCCATGCAAATGGAAACCAAAAGAAAGCTGGAGTAGCAATTCTCATATCAGACAAAATAGACTTTAAAATAAGGACTATTAAAAGGGACAAAGAAGGACACTACATAATGATCAAGGGATCGATCCAAGAAGAAGATATAACAATTGTAAATATTTATGCACCCAACATAGGAGCACCTCAATACATAAGGCAAATACTAACAACCATAAAAGGGGAGATCAACAGTAACACATTCATAGTAGGGGACTTTAACACCCCACTTTCACCCATGGACAGATCATCCAAAATGAAAATAAATAAGGAAACACAAGCTTTAAATGATACATTAAACAAGATGGACTTAATTGATATTTATAGGACACTCCATCCAAAAACAACAGAATACACATTTTTCTCAAGTGCTCATGGAACATTCTCCAGGATAGATCATATCTTGGGTCACAAATCAAGCCTTGGTAAATTTAAGAAAACTGAAATTGTATCAAGTATCTTTTCCGACCACAACGCCATGAGAATAGATATCAATTACAGGAAAAGATCTGTAAAAAATACAAACACATGGAGGCAAAACAATACACTACTTAATAATGAAGTGATCACTGAAGAAATCAAAGAGGAAATAAAAAAAATACCTAGAAACAAATGACAATGGAGACACAACGACCCAAAACCTATGGGATGCAGCAAAAGCAGTTCTAAGGGGGAAGTTTATAGCAATACAAGCCCACCTTAAGAAGCAGGAAACATCTCGAATAAACAACCTAACCTTGCACCTCAAGCAATTAGAGAAAGAAGAACAAAAAAACCCCAAAGCTAGCAGAAGGAAAGAAATCATAAAAATCAGATCAGAAATAAATGAAAAAGAAATGAAGGAAACAATAGCAAAGATCAATAAAACTAAAAGCTGGTTCTTTGAGAAGATAAACAAAATAGATAAACCACTAGCCAGACTCATCAAGAAAAAAAGGGAGAAGACTCAAATCAATAGAATTAGAAATGAAAAAGGAGAAGTAACAACTGACACTGCAGAAATAAAAAAAATCATGAGAGATTACTACAAGCAACTCTATGCCAATAAAATGGACAATCTGGAAGAAATGGACAAATTCTTAGAAATGCACAACCTGCCAAGACTGAATCAGGAAGAAATAGAAAATATGAACAGACCAATCACAAGCACTGAAATTGAAACTGTGATTAAAAACCTTCCAACAAACAAAAGCCCAGGACCAGATGGCTTCACAGGTGAATTCTATCAAACGTTTAGAGAAGAGCTAACACCTATCCTTCTCAAACTCTTCCAAAATATAGCAGAGGGAGGAACACTCCCAAATTCCTTCTACGAAGCCACCATCACCTTGATACCAAAACCAGACAAGGATGTCACAAAGAAAGAAAACTACAGGCCAATATCACTGATGAACATAGATGCAAAAATCCTCAACAAAATACTAGCAAACAGAATCCAACAGCACATTAAAAGGATCATACACCATGATCAAGTGGGGTTTATTCCAGGAATGCAAGGATTCTTCAATATACGCAAATCTATCAATGTGATAAACTATATTAACAAATTGAAGGAGAAAAACCATATGATCATCTCAATAGATGCAGAGAAAGCTTTCGACAAAATTCAACACCCATTTATGATAAAAACCCTCCAGAAAATAGGCATAGAGGGAACTTTCCTAAACATAATAAAAGCCATATATGACAAGCCCACAGCAAAACATCATCCTCAATGGTGAAAAACTGAAAGCATTTCCACTAAGATCAGGAACAAGACAAGGTTGCCCACTCTCACCACTCTTATTCAACATAGTTTTGGAAGTTTTAGCCACAGCAATCAGAGAAGAAAAGGAAATAAAAGGAATCCAAATCGGAAAAGAAGAAGTAAAGCTGTCACTGTTTGCAGATGACATGATACTATACATAGAGAATCCTAAAGATGCTACCAGAAAACTACTAGAGCTAATCAATGAATTTGGTAAAGTAGCAGGATACAAAATTAATGCACAGAAATCTCTGGCATTCCTATATACTAATGATGAAAAATCTGAAAGTGAAATCAAGAAAACCACTCCCATTTACCATTGCAACAAAAAGAATAAATATCTAGGAATAAACCTACCTAAGGATACGAAAGACCTGTATGCAGAAAATTATAAGACACTGATGAAAGAAATTAAAGATGATACAAATAGATGGAGAGATATACCATGTTCTTGGATGGGAAGAATCAACATTGTGAAAATGACTCTACTACCCAAAGCAATCTACAGATTCAATGCAATCCATATCAAACTACCACTGGCATTTTTCACAGAACTAGAACAAAAAATTTTGCAATTTGTATGGAAACACAAAAGACCCCGAATAGCCAAAGCAATCTTTAGAACGAAAAAAGGAGCTGGAGGAATAAGGCTCCCTGACTTCAGACTATATTACAAAGCAACAGTAATCAAGACAGTATGGTACTGGCACAAAAACAGAAAGATAGATCAGTGGAACAGGATAGAAAGCCCAGAGATAAACCCACGCACATATGGACACCTTATCTTTGATAAAGGAGGCAGGAATGTACAGTGGAGAAAGGACAGCCTCTTCAATAAATGGTGCTGGGAAAACTGGACAGGTACATGTAAAAGTATGAGATTAGATCACTCCCTAACACCATACACAAAAATAAGCTCAAAATGGATTAAAGACCTAAATGTAAGGCCAGAAACTATCAAACTCTTAGAAGAAAACATAGGAAGAACACTCTATGACATAAATCACAGCAAGATCCTTTCTGACCCACCTCCTAGAGTAATGGAAATAAAAACAAAAATAAACAAATGGGACCTAATGAAACTTCAAAGCTTTTGCACAGCAAAGGAAACCATAACCAAGACCAAAAGACAACCCTCAGAATGGGAGAAAACATTTGCAAATGAAGCAACTGACAAAGGATTAATCTCCAAAATTTACAAGCAGCTCATGCAGCTCAATAACAAAAAAACAAACAACCCCATCCAAAAATGGGCAGAAGACCTAAATAGACATTTCTCCAAAGAAGATATACAGAATGCCAACAAACACATGAAAGAATGCTCAACATCATTAATCATTAGAGAAATGCAAATCAAAACTACAATGAGATATCATCTCACACCAGTCAGAATGGCCATCATCAAAAAATCAAGAAACAATAAATGCTGGAGAGGGTGTGGAGAAAAGGGGACACTCTTGCACTGCTGGTGGGAATGTGAATTGGTTCAGCCACTGTGGAGAACAGTATGGAGGTTCCTTAAAAAACTACAAATAGAATTACCATATGACCCAGCAATCCCACTACTTGGCATATACCCTGAGAAAACCAAAATTCAAAGAGAGTCATGTACCAAAATGTTCATTGCAGCTCTATTTACAATAGCCAGGACATGGAAACAACCTAAGCGCCCATCATCGGATGAATGGATAAAGAAGATGTGGCACATATACACAATGGAATATTACTCAGCCTTAAAAAGAAATGAAATTGAGCTATTTGTAATGAGATGGATAGACCTAGAATCTGTCATACAGAGTGAAGTAAGTCAGAAAGAAAAAGACAAATACCGTATGCTAACACATATATATGGAATTTAAGGGAAAAAAATTGTCATGAAGAACCTAGGGGTAAGATAGGAATTAAAGACGCAGACCTACTGGAGAACGGACTTAAGGATATGGGGAGGGGGAAGGGTGAGTTTTGACAGGGCGAGAGAGAGTCATGGACATATACACACTAACAAACGTAGTAAGGTAGATAGCTGGGGGAAGCAGCCGCAAGGCACAGGGATATTAGCTCGGTGCTTTGTGACAGCCTGGAAGGGTGGGATGGGGAGAGTGGGAGGGAGGGAGACGCAAGAGGGAAGACATATGGGAACATATGTATATGTATAGCTGATTCACTTTGTTGTAAAGCAGAAACTAACACACCATTGTAAAGCAATTATACCCCAATAAAGATGTTAAAAAAAAAAAATAAATAAAATAAGCTACAAGATATACTGAACCACACGGGCAATATAGCCAATATTTTATAATAACTATAAATAGAGTGTAGCCTTTAAAAATTGTACACCTGTAACTTACATAATACTGTACATCAACTATACTTCAATAAAAATAATAAATAATGATAAAAAAGTAAAAAAAAAAAACAAACAAAAAAAACAAAACAAACAAACAAAAAAATAATATGCAAATTAACATCCCTAATATTATTGGTAAATTAATTTAATTGTAATAAAATGAGACTAGTCTTCTGTAGGTAGGTTTGTTTGTTTTTAATACATACATTTGTATTATTTGAGGTCCCAGTAGGACACATGGAAAAGTGTGGACCGAAGAGTCATGGAGGCACCTTTATACAAGTGTGAGCAAGGTTAAGGGAGAGGAACAGGGGATGCTGGAGTGTCCTGTCATCCCTGGGCTTGAAAGTTCAAAGGCATTCAGTGGTCACTAAAACCTGGAGAGAACAGAAGTTGTAAAAAGAGGTGCCCTGGAGGGAGCTGGGACCTTCATCAGGGCGCTATGGCCACTCAGAACCTTGGCCTGGCAGGGAAACAACCAGAAACATGAACCTGGGGGCCTCTACCTCCTGCCATACTCAGATTTCCTGTGGGCTTCCCACAGTTCTTACCCACCCAGAGGTCATATGGCAAGACAGGTCAGAGGATGCCCCTGGGGGCATAGACAAGGGCAGAGAAGGGTAGAAAATGGATCTGGAGAGACCAACAAATAAAATCCAACACAGTATCTACTTTCATGGTCGGTCGTTATAGGACTATAAGGTTAGATATTCTCCTGAATGGACAACTCTGGAATCAGAACAGATCTGCCTCACCCAGGCTCACGGGCTGTAAACAACAGAAACTGACTTCAGCTGTCTGTTTTAGAAGAGATTATCCCAGAAGCAACTCTCAGTAAAGAATACGGATGCAGGTCATTTTCCAAGGGAGGGTTTCCAGGGAGAGTTGCCAGATACACTACAGGACACCTGGTTAAGTTTGAATTTGCAAATAAGCAACAAATAAGTTACTAGTATAACTGTGTCTCATCACATCGCGTATACTTATATTAGAAGCAAACCAAGATAAACGAATGAACAAAAAACTGTTGTTTAATTGAAATTCATAGTTAAGTGGGTGACTTATATTTTTGGTTTTCTAAATCTGACCAGAAGAACATAGTAAGGGGGTGATCAAGGCATGTAAGGGAATGAGAAGAGCCAAGCCAGTCTGCAATTTCAGAAGTCCCAGACTGAGCTAGATCCTGCGGGGAGCCCTGGAGCGTGCAGGAGGTCTCAGAGTTGGTCTTTCCTCAGGGCAAAGGCTGCTGCACTTTTGCATCAAACCAGTTAGCCATTAAGGGTGGGCTCTGTCTGTAGGGGTCAAGGTAGCGGGAGGTGTAAAACTCAACTCTTAGGTACTTTCAGAGCTTTCTACCAGTTGGCAATACGGTGCCAGTGTCCAGGGCATTCCTGAGAAAGTTCCAGGTGTGATCACTTAATATCAGTCATGCAGAAGCTGAGGGCTGAAGGCAAGGATGCGGTAAGATGGATAGGAAGTGAAACGATCATGGCAGTAACACGCACTACAACATCTTCAGCAACACGGCTTTAATTAGATTGAAATGGCTCCAGGAAACTCACGAGATAGACTGGAAACTGGAGACCCCAGCAAGCTGCCCCTTGGAGCCTAGGTTCTTGGAACGCCAGTGGAGGTCGCCTCCTTGGGTCCGTCTGAGCTAGTTGCATCCAACAATGTAGCAACTGATTCAAAGAGCTGGGAAAGAGCTTCTGATCAGCCATCCTAAGTCACACGTCCACCCTCCCTCTGGATGGCTGCTCTCAAATGGAGGATCTCAAGCTAACATAAAGCGATGTTTAGGTACAGGCAGGCAAACAATGACAAACATCGGATTCTCAACCATGCACTCATAAGGTAAATACACCTCAGGTCCCTATATTGTCTTCTTTCACACTGTAAGTGACAGATATCAGAAGGAATAAGTCATTCATCTAATTATTGCTTTCATTAAATGTCCAGTGTGTACCCACTACACGTCTAATATTTTCCAGAATTGTCTAATTCTATCTTTGTGAACGTTGTCAATTCAGCATTTAGATTTGTCTTTTTAAAATGAAAATCATAGCGAGCCTCTGTTCTCAGAAGTGTTCTCATCACATCTGGAACACACCAGCAAGTTCCCGACGTGACCCACCAGCGCCACCAGGTACAGCAGCCTGTCACCTCTCCTACCTTTATTCTTATGGCTTCCTTGCTTCTCTGGCTGCAGATAATCTTGATTTTTTTAGTCTTCTTTGAACACAGGAGTCCCACTCCCACCTCACGCCTTGATAATTTCTGTGCCTGAAGCATTCTCCCCAGAATATCCATACGATCGATTGTTGCTTTGTTACTTCATTTGTGTGTCTGTTTATCTCTCATCTCCAGAGAACATCCTTCCTTAAACTCACATTATTCACATCCTACAAGAGCAAATCCCATCTCCATCATCCTCATCCCCTTAGCCTGCTTTATTTTTTCCTCACAATTAATCTCACTGAGAATATAACATATATTTATTTGCTGCCATATATATGTATATGTATATATAAAAAGATGGTTCATATATATATGAACATCTCCAAGAGGGCAAGTCCTTTGTTATGTTCATTGCTGATTCTCAGCCTCTAAAACAGAATCTAGCACTTAGGATATGTTTAATGTATTAGTCAAGATAAAGAAGGGAATGAAGAATGGAAGGAAGGAGGGAAGGAAGGGGGGGATCAGATGCAGAAAGTGCTAAGTGTCAAGTATCTTGCCCACATCTTTCTGCTCTTTACAACATGATCTTCTCACCCACTTGCTAAAATGAAAACTTTTCTGTCTTCAGAGGTGTGTTAATGTGATCGGATCATTGAATCTCTAATTCTGACTCAGAACCTCCCTCCCCTAGCACCCCCATCTTTATTCCGTCAGTAGCACTTTCTTCCCTCAGTAACGCAGTGTCAGCAGCTTCTCCTGCTTAAGAAGCCATGGACTGATGAAGCTTTAATAGAGCAAGGAATACAAAACTTAACTAAGGAGAGTACAGAGATCACATCTGATTTACTAAGTAGCCTGGGCTTTGTATATGCAATCCTGACTACCAATAAGATGTGTTATGAGACACATAATATTGGTATCAAAGAGCAGAAATCTGAAAATGGATTACCATTCCCCCTGTTTCCCACTCATACGTTTTTGGACAAGACTCAGAGCTTCTGGCCCATGAGGCCAGGGCTATGACTTGAGCCAGTGAAGATGGCCGTGGGGTTCAGATTACCTCTGCCACTCCCTGCTCTTTGTGACCCGGTCGTAATTAGTAATGATTGTTATTTTCTGTATTGTTCTCTGGTTCTATAACAATTAAAAAGAAGACCCACATTCAAGTTTACAATGACTAAATTAGATAAAATACTTCACTGAAGTGTGCACTTGTCAAACAGGAATCCCACACCTCCCAACCCATACATTGCTTCCCTGTTTTAAACTTAAACACAGACCAAAAATGGGCACATAGCAGGACAGAACCACACTCTAACTCACGTATTCGTCTCTGTCCTTTGCAATCTCTGGGCCATCGTTGCTCCCCTTGAATCTTCTGTTTTTTAACGTGGAAACACAGACCACTCAAAGCAAGCTCCGTGATTGCGAACTTTCAGAGTTACTCTTGAAACACCCCTGTGGAGCTGAGTCCACTTGTGTGTTGGGGGCTGATTCTATACCTGAGAAGTCTAAGAATTGACCTGCACATGGAACGCAATGTTTACTTAAAGATGAGTAATAAGAATGTGCTAATTTGAAGCAAGTATATGTGTGTGTACACATGTGTGTGCCTGTGTGTACATTGAACTCAACAGTAACTGAGGCAGTTTTTAAAACTTGAAAAGTTGTGTTTTGTTTTGTTTGTTTGTTTGTTTTCAGTGAAGGGTATCTCATGGCTGAGGTCGTTTAGAATTTCTGGTCGTGGTGAAACTAACAGGCAGACTCACGCTTGGTCAGCCACGTTATGATTTTTTCTACATTTTCTGCAGACAAGGAGCTCATCGTGGCCCGCCCTCTGGACAGACCACTCCCACTGCCCTACCTGCAGCTCCTGCCTGCTCCCAGCTTCCCCTTCTGGGGATTCCGACCCTGTCTGCATTCCCTACTGACGGATGGAGAATCACCTTCTCCTTTTCACAATGCCTCATTTGACTCCCCGGGCCCTGACGCGATGTGGCAACTGCCCAGATATTCTGGAAATCTCTCTTGACTATTTGCAGTAACTTCTGACTGTCATTGTCTGGCCTGTGCTACTCAGGTCACCAGGAAGTGGCAGAAAACTGAGGCCATGCTGTCCCGTGCTCCTTCCTTCCTGCTTCTGGATCCTCTGCGCTCTGAAATGTCTGCTGTCACACCACTACAGACACGAATGTCCACGCACAGGAGGGGAGATGGCTGCTGACTTACATGGTGTATGTGTGTCGGGTGCAGTGGGGAGGGTTACAGCACAGAAACAGCAGCCAGCAAACACGTGTTGTCTCTTGAGCCCCATGACGTCACCGTTACGGCATGCCACCTATGTCAATAAAGCTGAGAAAAATCTATAAAATGCATACAGGTATACAGCTCTGTATACAGACATGCATGCGTACATGTAAACTTAGCCGTCTGCTCTCTCTCCAAACATCTGGGTATATAAAAAAGAATGATGAGAAAAAAAAAATAACACAAAACACAATGAGCTTCATCGTGGCTTTACTGTCAAATCAGAGCAGCTGTCAGAGCTGTGATAAGAAGGTGACTTTGTAATAAACTCTCAGGGGTGCCCAGGAGACAAAAGGGCCGTCTGCCTGAGACACGCTGTAAAAGACTAAGAGTTTGAACCACAGTTCGAAAATATACCTTAGTGGAGGCATTTTAATTATATTCCTTAATATAACATTTTTTGAGAGCTAATATGTTCTGTGCCTTTTAAAATTCAGACATACGCCTATCGGTAGTGATCTTTTTGTCCAGGAAAGTGGTAGGATGGGATGGGATGATGGTGGTTGGGTGTCTTCACTGGGTGAGGATATTTACAGGTGACGTCACTTAATGCCCTCTCCAGTCCGACAGTATTGATGCTTATGTCCCAGTTTTGTAGTTGGGACACCGATGTCAGCCATGTGAGGGAATAAAGTTTAAACCACACGGCTTCTTGATGGTAACGCTTGGGTTCAACAAGCCATAAAAAGACACAGATACCCTGTGGTCGTCTTTCTGAAGAAGGACAGATCACGTTTTCCTCTTGTGGGAGTGGCAGGATTAAAAACAGCTGCATGGAAGACATGGTTATTTAGACAGAACTCAAATAACAATATAAAGGGGTTTGAAGAGAAAACTGGGGAAGGGGTTTTCTAGTGAAAAAAATCATGAGAACAGAGAGGAAAGGAGCATGGGCGCCTGTAGGAGGAACGACGATATCAGAGATGGGTTTGAGTATAGTGTAAGGTGCATGAAAAGGAACAAAGAGTAAGACAAAGAGTGGCTGGTCAGGTAAGATCATAGAGGGCAAAGACTAGAGTCTGAAAATGCTACAGTTATTCTAGGCAATAGCAAACCACGAGAATATGTGAGCTAAACAGTGGTGTGATCAGTATTTGCTTGGTATGTCAATCTGTCATCAGTACATAAGATACCCTCAAGTAGGAAGTCCCTTAAACAGCTCCTTGGGAAATACAATGGAGATGGAACATTAGGAACATTCTGGAAACAGAAAGCTTAGGTTGATTCTATCTCTAGGAACAGATAACTGGTGTCGAGTCTGTATCACATGCCATGTCATTTCATGCTTTTCCAATCTTTCCAAACCTTTCAAAATCCTATGAGAATGTAAGAAGTCTGGGAGACGCCACCCTCCTGTTTGTTGAAGACAAAAATAAAATAATTTGGTTGAACACACAACCTTGGCTCTGACAAAAGAAGAGTCAAAGGTGACATAGAAGTTTAGAATTGGAGCGTTTGGCAGTGGCTGAGGCTGGCACTTATCAATATCTGAGCCTGGCCTTCCTTCCTGAGCACAAGGGTGGCCTGTACTTACCAGCTCCTCAGTGAGATACAGGACTTTCCCTTGAAATGGGGTAAAATGTTCAGTAAAATATGTAGGTCAAGGTAACTTGAGAGTCACGCCACATAACCGTTGAGCTCCTGGCTGTAGAGGAATGCACCACTGGTCTCTGCAGGAATGTTAAAACAAGCCTTGTATTAAAACACTGAGATTTAATACACTGGTGAATATTTCTGTTACAGTAATCAGGATGGCCCTGTTGAAAATGGAGACCTCATGTGCATAAAGTAATCTGGCATCCCGGTTAGGAGCCTGGATTCTGGATCAAATATAGCTTTTCCTCCCAGCTCTAGGTTTGAGGAATTGATGACTAAGCCAGTGCTTAGTAGTTTAGGTGCTTTAAATGCTCAAAAATATTAGATATTAAAAATATTATACATTTTTGTTTAAATGAGGCAAAGGGTTAAATAAATTTCCTGAGGAAACAAAGATAAGAAAGGGTGAAGCCAAGTTTCACCATGAAATCACAGGGATGTGTGAATATTCCGGTTTTGGCATCTGTAGGCGAACTATTAAGGCAATTATTGAAGTCTTAAACCTAATTTCAAAAGAAGGGGAATAACACCTTTTTTAAGCAAGGACATAATTACCTTGTGTAACTACTGCCAAGAGCTAAAATAATAAACCTAGAAAATGCTCTTAAGATTAAAAAAAATAACTCTGACTCTTTTTACTAACTTAACCTATTTCCAGATAAACTTCCCTTTCAGATATTTTGTTTGTAAATTATCAATAAATACTATCATGGTTCTTTCCTCTCCTGTAACATAGAACAATTATATATCCACACCCTGCCATGTCCTGGTGGTTGGTGGAAAATATTTTCCTTACCCTTTGGTTTGGGGCTTGGCCACTGGCTCACTTGGCCAGTGGTTACTGCAGACATCATTAAGGCAAACTGAGGCTTAAAATGTGCTTGTGGAGTGACAATGAGCTTTTTGTCCCTCTGTCCTTGCCTAAAGCGATCATGCAACATTTTGCCTTTAGTTCCAGAAGAAGAAGACAAACGGCATGCCTGGACCCAATTCACAGCCTAGAGACACATTCGACAAAAGGCAGCTTCAATGAAAGGCAAAAATAAATGCTTTTTTTTGGTGGTGGTCAGCACTTAGCATTATTGTCACACTAGTTTCCCAGACCACTAACCTGCACTGCCCTGTGGTCTCTCCACTGTGGAGAAGTTATCTGTCTACTTCTTCTACCCCCAAATTGCTCCTACCTAAGAGAGGATCTTTTGTGCCTTCCTATCTGCTCTCTTTTCTTTTGACTAATATTTATCCAGTGCCTAAAAGTGTTCACTGATTGTATCAGGTGCAACAGACACAGGGATGAATGAGGAGTTTTTTTCCCTGGAATCTCACAATGTGGAACCTTTACATGCGCAAATCTGTACCAAGCAAGGTTTTCCTTCTCTCTGCTTTCAATACTAACGCCATTCACCATGAAGGGCCAGCCATGGTATCTTTAAAACTTAGCCTTGAGAAAACTGCTTATCACAGCCTGAATCCTCAGACTGCCTTTACTGTAACTTAAGAGAGGATGAGGACACATCTGGGACCCACCCCAGAGCAGCAACTGATACTGCTGACAGAGAAGTACTAATACCTGGTAAATTAGAACACGGGGCTCACGCGTGGCTCAGCTCCGAATCTGGATGAGCGTGATTGCGATTTAGCAGCGCAGGAACGCGAAGACTGGAATGCAGATGAACTGAAAAACTGGGTTGACGCTTACATCTTAACTTAGCGCTGCATCAAGTTGAAGAAACACCAAAGTGTTTAATCAGCGTCTCTGTGCTTCCACCTCTGAGTTGACATATTTTAGATGCCACCCGGGTCCTTCCACACACTCTGCTCTCACACAGCAGAGGGAACTTGTATTCCACACCCCTGATGCTTTGCTTCGTGCTCAGTGAAGAAACGTCAAGTAACTAAGCGTCCCTAATAAGACATTCACCCTATTGTGTTTTACTTCAACTATTTTAAACATCCATCTCTTCCCATATATAATTATACACAAGTACGCCCTAACGACTAGCATTGTGCCTGCCATGTTAAAGCTTGAAATAGATGGGGGGGTTTTTGCTTGTTTGTTTGTTTTGCGGTACGCGGGCCTCTCACTGTTGTGGCCTCTCCCGTTGCGGAGCACAGGCTCGGGACGCGCAGGCTCAGCGCCATGGCTCACGGGCCCATCCGCTCCGCGGCATGTGGGATCCTCCCGGACCGGGGCACGAACCCGTGTCCCCTGCATCGGCAGGCGGACTCTCAACCACTGCGTCACCAGGGAAGCCCCAAAATAGATGGTTTTTAAATAAATGTATGAGTGACAAAATGTCCTGTAAAGGGTCTTGAGAGATGAATAAAATTGGTGGGGAAACACATTCACTTTCCAAAAAAAAAAAGTTTTCCTTTTAACTTCTATTGAAGTTGGTTTTCTTCCCAAAGCATTGTATGAGGAATGAGACTAGTAGGAAATGAGTAAGAAAGTAAATATACACGTTTTCAAACACAATTACAAAGTAAGACATTAATACCAAAATAAATTGGAACGAATGCAAGTGATGTCTGTTCTCTTTCCCTTTATGCCCTCAAACCACAAACTAAATTACACTGTGCTCTTTAATCTCTGGCATTGTCCAAACTGAGGGAAGCAATTTGGAAAGGCTCATACATAATTTATTAAAGGTTCCCTGTGTAGTGTACTTTCCCTAATTTAATAACATCACACTGTTATAATTTGACTTTTAATATATTAAGGTTATTTATTAAAATTTTAATTAGCCCCAAAATTGCTTTCAGCAGACTCTAAAATCCATTTTAATAACAGAACTGGACAAAATGAACTGTTTTAAGTCCCTTGTATCTTAGTGCCAGTTTTTAGAAATTGCACTCAAGTACAAGTATGAATACACACACACACACACTCCCACAGGTGCCGTGGCCAAGGATGGGATGGGACCTAATGCCCAGAGGAGAGGCGGACTGCCATTAAATTTGTGGAAAGCACTCATGTTAAAATTCTGTCCAGGACTAATTGTGTACGTCATACGAAATACTCAGACCTTCTCTGAACACACTGATATTCTTGGGGAAATATTATTTTCTTTATTTATTTTCCTTCACAAGTAAGTTTGAATTTCAAAGCAGGAAGTAAGGTTAAGCCAGAGCTTGTTTTCCGAAACCTGTAATATCAACAAATGGGATCATTCAAAAGCATATTATTATAATACACACTAGAAGCCCTGCTTTATGAATCCACCATTTTCCTTGCCTACTTTATACATCAAGGGTGTCAGTATTTCAACCACAGTGTGTTTATGAAGAGCCAACTCAGCACCTGGCACATCGTAGGAAGCTGGTACGCATTTCCTGAAGGGCTCTCTGAAAAGTTTACTTTGCTGGGAAATTTTTAAAAATGCATTTCTATGTTTTGTTTCCAAAGGTCTATTCCTTTAACTCTTCAAAAACATCGTCTTATTCACCTTTGTCCATAAAAGAGATTTCAGACCCCTTTCAGACATAATCTGGCTTCTGATTTCTCTCCAGCCACTTTCCACCCCACCTAGTTAATTTTGTAACCGCATGGATACACTCCTTCTCATTCCACCTTGCAGGCTACTTTAACTTTTCTCAGAATTTTCTGCTTCATCGAACAACTCCCCTCTCTTGTTGCTAGAACTCAAAGGAACACATCCCTCCTTCCGGAGCTTTTGCTGGGCCTCTTGGCAGAATTACGCAACTTGGCATCTGAGTGGCTGCAACGCCCTACATACATTTCATTTCTCATAGCAATTTCCGTAAAGTCTCATGGCCATTCCAGGGCAGGGAGAAGTGCCTCATTAGACATGGAGCTTCTTGAGGTTTGCAGACATCCGCATTTGTATCAGCAACAGCTGACACAGTAATTTTACATAATAATTACTGGATAAATGACTGTTGGGTTGAAATTGAATACGGATAAATGTATACAAAGATATATGGTTGCATTGATAAATGAAGAATTGCAACATAAGCTCCAGAAGTAGTTCTTTGGACTAACAATAAAAAGAAACAACAAACAAAAGAAAGTATGTGAAGAACTCTGCAAAGTAAGCCAAAACAAGTAGATTTTGAAGATGAGTCAAAACATGGAGAAGTGACCTCCCAGGGGTGAGAATCTTTAATTTTTCGTTTGTTTGTCCCAGAAGCCAGTCCCAGTTGAGGAAAGGTGGCACAGTGATGTTGGCTAAAACTAAAAGTGAAACCATGTATTTCTCAACCAGAGGAGAGAGGAAAACTGGACCCTGGAGACGGGAGCATGTGTAGATAATTTCTCATTACAGTCTTGATTATTTGGGAATGGATCCCTTAAATCTGTGAATGAGCCTGCAAAACCCTCAGGTTCATCTCTGAGTTCTGCATGTGTGAGATAGACTCATACATGTATAACAAAGGTCTGTGGAGCTGGACTGACATTGGAACCACTGTTCAATCCCAAACTAAGCCCAGAACTACCTATGCATGTAGTGTGTAGTGAAGAGATACAAACCAATGTACCCCAGGCTTAGAGAACCAAACTGATATAAAAACTGATCTGAACTCAGCAGCTCGTTCCCCGTTCTACATGTGTATAAACAAGACTCACACCAGCAGAATAAAGTTTGGAGGCTTGAACTGAGATTCGAGCTACCACAGACAGAAGATGTGAGAGCATTTGTTGTTTGAACGTATCGGGATTGATTGCCTGCTAAAACCAAAACGTCCACATTTTCCATAGAATTATGACGGTCCCAGGATGCACATGACACAGCATTTATAGAGCTCACATTAAATTCAAGTTTACTTAATAAACAAAGAAAAACAATTTTCAAGTGAAAACTAATCAACAGATGCCCCCCAATAGGACTCAGATATTAGAATCATATTAAAAAAAAAGACCGTAAACCAGCTATCATAACCATGCTCCATGATGTAAAGGGATTAACAGATGTACACTACTACATATAAAGTAGATAAACAACAAGGACCTACAGTACGGCACAGGGAACTGTAGTCAATATCTTGTAATAACCTATAATGGAAAAGAATCTAAAAAATGATATATATATGCATATATGTGTGTCTATACATATAGATAGATAGATAACTGAATCACCTTGCGGTACACATGAAACTAACACAACATTGTAAATCAACTACACTTCAATTAAAAAAAATAAATTAATGAGAAAAAAGAATGGGCCCCAATCCATTTCTTGGAAATGGCATTAGGGGCACTAATAATACTGACAACAGACTTCTCAATAGTAACAACAGAAGAAAATTAAAAAAAAAAAAAAAGAAAAGAAAGAAATGGGATTGCTTCCAAAATGACATTCATTTGGCCCTAAAGTAGAGGTCTATGTGTCCATAACACAATAGAAACCACCTGGGAAAACATTAAATGATGGGCTAGATTTGCTTTGTAATTTGAATAAAGGAGTCATGAAGCTTTCATGGCCCAATAATAAAATGTGATGGCTACTCCCACCAGCAAAAAAAAAAAAAAAAGAAAAGAAAAGAGAGAGGGAGACATACTCAAATTCAATGAAAAAGAAGTTCTCAGCTCAAGTGAAGTTCTCAGTTACCTAAAAAATAAGCAAGTGAAAATATTGAACTGAAAAGTATAGAATCTGAAATAAGAATTCCCTAGATGGGCTCAATTACAGATAATAGAGGAAAAAGTCAGTGAACTTCAAGACAGACTAATAGGCATTAACCATTCTAAATAACAAAGAAAAATATTGGAGAAAAAATAACGGGGCCTAAGGGCCTGTGGAAATTTTTCAAAATGTCTAACATGCACACAATTACAATCACAGAAGTAAAAGAAATATATCTTAGCAGTGAAAAATATTTGAAACAATACATAACTGAAAAATTTCCAAATTTGCTGAAAGGTTTACATTTAAAGTTTAAAAAGCTCAGTAAATAATAAACTCAAAGTTAATCGTGTCTAGACAATCATTAAAATGCTAAAAATTAAAAATAAGAACAAATCTTGAAAGCATCTAGAGCGCATGACCTATAACACACAGGAGACTGTGAATTGAATAATTGTGAATTTCTCATCAGAAAACACAAAGACCAAAAGACAGTGAAAAAAAAATTCAATTACTCAGAGAAAGCAATCTCACACCAGAATCCTATATCAATTCAAGCAAAAATATTCTTCCAGAATGAAAAAAAAAAAAAGACAGTCTCAGATAAAGGAACACTGAAGAATGTATCACCTATAGATCTTTTCAAAAAGAAATTCTGCAAGTTCTTCAAGCTGAAGGGAGATAACCAGTGAGAATGAAAGAAGAACAAGAGAAATGGTCAACATCTGGGTAAATATGAACAACTATATATTCCCATTCATGTTCTTTAAAATAATATGCACCTTAAAACAAATACTATAACATTTCTAGTGATGTTCTCAATGCATATATTATTGATACAACACATATGACAAGTATAATACAAATATAAATGTTTGTGAGGGAGATAAAAAGACCCATTTCATTTCAAATTTTCAACACTTTATGTGAAATGGTACAATACTATTTCTAACTAGACTGTAAATGATTGAATAGACATGGCATAATCCCTAGAGCAACCAATAAAAACTACAGAAATAACCAAAATGCCCATAGAAAAATTAAAATGGAATACAAAACATGATTCAAATTATCTAATAGAAGGAAGACAGTGGCAAAAAATGAATAAAAAACAGAGAGCAAAGTGAAAACAAATAATAAAATGACAGGCTAAAATCCAACCATATCGATAATTACATTGTATTTTAATTGTCTAAATATTCTAAATAAAAGCAGAGGTAGACAAAGTGGAAAAGAAAAAAACAAACAAGACCCTAACGTAATTTACCTACAAGGGGTATTTTGATTACAAGGACACAGGTAGTTTGAAAGAAAATGGATGACAAATGATGGAGCATGAACAGTAAGTGTGGCCGGTTATGTTGATATCAGATAACATGGACATTGAGAAAGTGTTCTGCAGAGATAAAGAGGGCTATAGCGTAAGGATAAAAGGGATACATAAGCAGGAATTCATAACCATTAAAACTGTCCATGCATCTAGCAAAAAACCCCTCAAGTTATACAAAGCAAAATTGACAAAATTAAAGGGAGAAAGAGAAGATTCCACAATTATTGGTAGTTGATTTTATTACCACTAATTGATGTAACAACAATTTAAAAAATCAGTAGTGACATGTAAAATGTAAGGAAGCCCAAAAAACGCCTTGATTTAATTGAAATGTATGGATCACTACACCCAACCGACGTAGAATACACACTCTGTGAACAGATACATTTGCCAAGATAGTGCCATGATGGACGATAAGACAAATACCAACATTTTCTAAAGTCATACAAAAATATATTCTCTGATAAAAAGGGATTTAATTTAGAAATCAATAAGATAGCTAGAAAATTCCCAAATATCTGGAAACAAAGCAACACATTTCTAAATGATTTATTGATTGAAAATAAAATCTCCAGAGAAATTAGAAAATACTTTGAACTGAAGAACAATACAGCTAAAATGAGGGAAACTTGGAGCTTTAAAATGCTTAGGTTAGAAAATAATAAGAATAAAAGATCAATGCCCTAAGGATCCATTCTAGTAAAAGAAAAAAAAAAAAAAAACCTGAAGTAGAAGAAAATAATAAATTTTATTTTAAATCAAGGAAATATAAAACAAAGAGGAAGTAAAGGTAAATAATATCAAGAAAATGGCCAAACTAAACTGATCACAAAAAGGAGAAATCATCAATGTTAAAAGTGAGAGAGAGGGAATTACTGCAAGTTTTACGAACAGTAAAAGAATAAGACAATACATCAGCAACTGTATATCGTCACATTTGACAACTGAGGTCATAGGGACAAATTTCTTGAAAAATATAACTTACCGGGGCTTCCCTGGTGGCGCAGTGGTTGAGAGTCCGCCTGCCGATACAGGGGACACGGGTTCGTGCCCCGGTCCGGGAGGATCCCACATGCCGCAGAGCAGCTGGGCCCGTGAGCCACGGCCGCTGAGCCTGCGCGTCCGGAGCCTGTGCTCTGCAACGGGAGAGGCCACAACAGTGAGAGGCCCGCGTACCACAAAAAAAAAAAAAAAAAAAAAAAAAATATATATATATATATATATATATATATATAAAACTTAACAAATTTGACATAAGAAGAAAAAAAACTTGAAGTCTTATTGAAAAAGTCGAATTTGTTAGCAAAACCATCCTAGAAAAGACAACTCCAGTCCAATTTGACTTTGCTGGTAAATACTATCAAATAATCAAGGACAGGGTGGTAACATAGAAACAAAATTTTTATATATGTATAATTAGACTATATATGTTTAAGATGTTTTCTAAATTTAAATATCTGTAATAACCCCAAATTAAAATATCCTTACAATATATCCATATATTTTTTTGTTAAAAACATAGATGCATAATCGTAAAAACTAAAAGGTAAATATGTACTATTTTCTTTCCTTTTTTGACCACATCTCCTCTTCATAATTCCTAGTACTAAGACTTTTATCTATATCTCCCAAAAACTTCTGTATGCTTATACACACATGTGCTTCTAAGTGAAACCATCCTATAATCCTTCAAAGTGCCACATATCTTGTATTTCTCAGTGAGCACTTAGACTTGATTAGTTATTTCTAATAGTGATATATGTGCTAAAAAAAATGGCTCATTTAAACTAATAAATGAATACTCTTGATTATTTCCACCCGAATTCTGTCTATCCTTCAATACTTAACTCAGATGAACACCAAGCTTATAAGTGAACATATGAATAAATCAGTGGCTTAAAATCATATTCCATCCAGACCCTAAATCATAATTTTGCCAGGGTTTCTGCCATGGGTCTCCCACCCCACTACACAATGACCAGGTAGATCTGTGTCTTTGTTGAAAATACCAGACATTGGCAAATAATTTATTTAAATAAAACCAGTGCTCTTGCATTATGTATGTTTTCATCTTTGTATCTGTATTGATGTTCTTCCCTTTAGCTGCTGAGTCCTTTCCTTAAAAAACAAACAAATAGACAAAAACACCTTCTTATCCCAGGTTTTCCTTTTGTTTTAATTTTGTTTCCTGGGATTTTTTGTTGTCTCTGCAAGTAGCTTGCTGCTTTTCTGGCACATGGCAGACATAAAAAAAATGTGAAATGAATCTGAAATTTGAAACAAGGGCCCCTTTCAAAAACTATGAAGGGAGCTGGTATTCTCTGGACATTTAAGTATGTTTCTTGAAAATTAAGCCCTCACTTTATCCTTTAATATACTCTTCTAAACCAGATTTTCATAATTTATTTGCAAAGTACCTTTAATGTCAAATGAATCCCTGTATTCAACTTCATTATCATAAAAATGTCAGTTTTTCTGCAGTAAGGAAATCCAATTACTTATGACTAAGGTGTTTGGATGAAAATGACAAAACCAACAACTCTTGGTGGAAATAAGGCCAAAGTTTTCTATAATCTCACCGGGGTTCCTCTAAGGCTCTGTGAATACGGAAAGAGGGAACCAGAAAGGAAAAGGCTTTGCAAAGCATAGACCACATTAGATCTTTCTCTAATTCAATTTTTTGGCTTTCAAGACTAACATCAGAGGGGGATTATTCCTAATGGTATTTTCTTTTTGATCAATTTGTCAGACTTGAAGGGAATGAGAGAAATTAACAAGGACCAAGATGATAAGGTCAGTAACAGGAAGAGAATGCTTTTTGGAGAGTTTATTTGTCAGAAGGATTTTAGTGACCAGAGCACAGGGTTTTGATGTAAGAAGGATCGTTTACTGAATCGGGGCTGGACCATGATGCATCCCCTTGGGCAGCCTACCAGATGCTACAGCCCTCATATACCTCATCAGTAAAATGAGAAAAAAAGAATGACCACTTTAAGGTGGCTTTGTTAGGGAAATAGAATGAAATCCACTGTTGTATGCAGTTGCAGTATAGAGTAGATGGCATTGGGGAAATTCGAAAGACAATTTCTGTCATTAAATATCACTTACTATGTTAGAAAGAGAAGGTGTGAGAGTTAGACAAATCTCGGTTAAGATCCTGGATCTGCATTTGCTAGCTTTTTGATCTCCGACAACTTACTCAATTATTCTGCACCTCCATTTTCTGGTCTGAGAAGCTGAGATGATAAATCTCAGTCCTGAGGTTGTCATGAATTAAATGAGACCGTGAATGAAACGTCTGGGACTTGGCCAGCAGCAGAGCCTACACTCACTTTGTTCTTATAATGCCCTTCCTCATTTCTTCACCAGAGGCAGAGAATGAGTTGAGAGTAATCATCACAGGAAAAGGTTCAGGGCAGAGCCTAACACCCAGAAAGCTTTCTTTAAAGGTAGATCTTATTACTGTGAGTCTGAGTACCAACCCTCTTCTTTCTGAAAGGGTTCCTTACCTCTATCACTTCCTCTCCCAACTAAAACAAAATTATACCCGCTGCACTGATCTTCTTACATTCTCAAAACCCAAGGAACAAATTGTTCCCCTCATCTGACTTTCCCTTATTGAAATGATCCATAGAGAACCTTCAGCCTTCGTTTCTCCATCTGCTAGAGAATGTTTCAGAGACCTGGTCCAGGAGAAGCACAGATCTTCCTAAGAAAATGAATGAGTTGTTTGCATGTGAAAGTCTCTGGGGGAAATAATTTGCTCAACGTTGTCCCTGCAGCTGTGGCTCTAGGAAAAGGGGCTCTCTGTTTTCCAGAGCTTTCCAACACTAGCTTTACAGTTAAATGATGTTAAGATACTGACATCCTATAATTCTGGGACTCTAGGGTTCTAACTCTGTGACCATAAAGATTGAAATTTTCAGTCTACTCATCTAAAAGTTGACATGCTGAAGGTCTATGATTTGAGCTCTCATTTCTACATCTGACAAAGCTTTGGATATTCCCGTTAAATATCTAGAATCTACATATGGCACCTGACTGGCCAGAGACCCCTCTGGGCTTCCTAGCAGGTCTCTTCCCCTTCCACCCTAGAACCTAAAAATAACAAATTCCTTATAGTTCCATGTGATGTCATGCTGGATGAGCTGAACATCTATCTACACATTATTTCTTTAATTTATACTAGTTATTTATCCCTTTAGCTAAGCCAATTTTATTTGTAATATAGCATAAGAGGATAAGTGCCTGATCCTGAAATAACTAGGGTTTTAACCTGACACAAAGGCAACACCTAGTCTATTGCTGTATACGTCCATGCCCTCCATTTTTAAGATCACATTTCTAGGATTCCATCCTCCTGGAAGTCTGCTTGGATTAACCAGAGATACTTTTCCAAACACATGAATTTCTCAATTAAAATTTTTATTTTAGCGAAGCTATGATATGTAAATCTTTTGAGTAAACGTTCTACTCTTTAATCGGTTTGTTGAGACTGCATGTTCCTAGATGGCGGCATCATCGCTGCAGTCTAAATAATCGGCAAAGACAGGGCTGCAAAGCTGCGTGCACTCAGGGCGTAGAGTCTGACAGACGGTGTACAACTTAATAAAGAAACCACTAGGTGGCGGTGTTGCCTCGCATTCTAGGGCAAGGGCAGTTCCAGACTCTCCCCATCCACCATTGGTAAGGCAAAATCAATAAAGCCTTTCCAAACAGGTGCATTAGTTTCTGTCTAAGCCGGTGAATTGATCAGTAATTTCTACTCTGATAAAGACGATATATTTTCACAAAGGCCATGAGAAATAAAAATGCCTCTCTTTGCCAACAACGTATAGGGATTTTCCCAAGAGAAATACAACTGTTTTTTCCCCAAAAAAAAAAAAAGAGTATTTTGACATGGAATTTTAATCTATTTTGTAAAATGTGGTATATGACATGAATCTCTTGGCCTTTACATTGTCATTAACCTTTACTGTCTTTGTTTTTTGGGTTTTTTTTTTTTTTTTTTTGGCCACGTGGCATGGCATGCAGGATCTTAGCATGCTGGGGTTCTTAGTTCCCCGACCAGGGATGGAACCAGTGGCCCCTGAAATGGAAGCCCGGATCCTAACCACTGGACTGCCAGGGAAGTCTCGTTATCATTTTAAACAGGGTATTTGCTATGTCTGAGTTTCAGTCTCTTTGTACGTAAAGATCAGGAGTTTGGTATGTATTATTGTTAAGGTGACATCGTAATTGGAGGTGATGCACCTCTCAGGTGTAGGTCTGTAGGACCTGCAGTCAGGTTTTAGGTTCTGCCACTGCACGTCTCTTTGCCTCTGGCACCGTGCCCCGGGGGCTATGAAATATGAGGTGTGGGGAATGGTACGATGGGCCTGTCTAGGCAAAATCTACCGTGAGGAAGGGGATGCATGACTGTTTGATTTCGAGCACCACTGTCCAACACAAATACAATGCAAGCCACATATGTAATTACGTTTTTTTCTAATAGTTACGTTTTTTTAAGTGAAAGAGAAAGGTAAATTAATTTTAATAATACATTCATGTAACCCAATATATCTAAAATGTTATCATGTCAGCATGTAATCAACATAACAAATTTATTAATGAGGTTGCTTACATTCTTTGTCATTTTACTAAATCTTAGACATGAGTGTGTACTTCACACTTTTAGCACATTTCAATCCGGATGCTGTATTTTCCTAGGGAATATGTGATCTCTGCTGAGGTTTCATAAAAATTGCAGTTGCAAAAGTAAATCCACATACCCAAGTTTTTTGCAAACATAATGAAATGTTTTCCAGTAACTGAATATCGGATTTTTAAAAATTTAATTAATTACAATGAAATAAAACTAAAAATTCATTTCTTCAGATGTGCGTGCTGTGTAGCAAGTGCTCAATAACCATAAGAGTCTACAGGCTGCTGTACTTAAAATTTAAAGCATTGCACCACACTGAAAATAATCTCCGTGGATCTTACTATAAATACCGGAGACACTCATTCTATAACCTCCTAAGGAATTTCCTGAACTGAGAACAACTGTATCACTGGCATAACTCATCTCCCCAGCATGACTACACATCTTTTGAAAGAAGGTACCTTATATTTATTAAGTTTTAAAATTCTAGCACAGTATTTGTCACACTTCAGAAATTTGATAAATATTTGTTGATTTAAATTGAATAATGAATCCCTTTACAGGTAGAATATATTCTGTGAAAATTAATGAAATTCATTAATTTTTACTGTGATGTTCCTGGCATTTGTCAAAGATGACTGCTTGTTGATTGGTATCCAGCTAACCTCTCCTTATGACCCCAAAAGTCTCAATTTAAATGAAGTTCACAGAAATGGCCAACATCAGATCATCTGACTGAGAGACATAAAAAAGAAAAGAAACTTGCATTTTATTACATTTATATTCTTCCCCTGACAATTATTGAACTTTGCGAATCTCAACCTCATTACCTTTGGATAGGAGCCAACTGTCTTCAAGGAAAGAGTACTAAAAATTAATGATGGTGAATTGCAGGGAAAAAAAGTAGTGGAAAGGAGACATATGCTTAATGATGACATATTACTGCAGAAAAATGCAGGAGTTTGCACAAGTGCTGTTGACAGGAATTGGACAGGGGATGCTGTTAGCTCAAGTGGGCAGAGTTGGGAACCTCACAGGTCCTCTCGAAGCTACTTTGTGAAACTGACCATATTTGATATGCATCATTACTTCCTGGTTGGTGAGGTTCAGCATGTAATGGGACCGTGTCTCAAAGAAAGAACTGCAGGGGGAGGCGTCTTTCTTTATTTCCTTTCAATTGAATCTAGCTGCGTCTGAGTTTAGCACAAACATATGGAACATGTGAACACCCATACACCCAGCTCACCATCTTGGGTGCTGAGATGGCTGCATTATTAAATTTCTTGCCCAGAATAACAAAATAGCTTTTACTGTAGTCAGGAAATAATGGAATCTGAATGAAAGGCATTTTCTCTTTTCCAGAATAGAAAGGGTGTCCATCTCAATGTTATCAAAGGAACGTTCCCTCAGCACTCTGCATTCAGATGCTATTTTCTGGAGTGGATAAAGGGCACTTGGAGTTTATTTTGAGAGAAAATGATGGGAGATATAAAGTTTAGTACAAGCATCTGGAATTTGTAAATACACCCACACCCACTTTACCTTGTCTATTTGAATTCCCATGAATCTTAAGGGAGTGACTTCCTCGTGATCCTTTAATGTTAATGGGATTTCATTTATCCAAACCAAATAAGAGGTTTATCCAACTTCTTATTTGGTTTGGATAAATGAAATAATCTTTAATAATCTAAAAAAAGATTACTAAAATTAAAGTAGGATTAGGGAAATAGATTGCAGAAACAGCCTTGATCCTGCCCAAATCCACAGTCAATCGTAACTGCAAGCTCATTAAAGCAGGAGCATAAGGCAGGAAAAATAATCAATACATCAAAGAACATTTCATTGTTAGCCAGGCTTGACAATCAAACACTGAAACAAAGATTTGAGTCTCAAAGCTGACCATTCTCTTTTTAGAATCTTTTTAGAACTAGGTCTTGTCAGGTCAAACTCAGGAAGTGGGAGTAGAAGCAGCAACACACACATACACACCTATAAGTGGAGCATTTAATACACAGTGACCCTTGCCTCTTGGAGATATGGCCCAATCCGTGTTGAGATATGACCAATCCAGACATCTTGGGGAAAAGTGGATAATTCCTTCCTGTGCATTCTCACACAGTTGATGAAAGAATCCATCTTTATTTAAAACACACTTGAAATTGCCAAGATTTAGAATGGAAGGAGAATTTTCAGCAACCCTGCATGTGACCCCAGTCTCAGGGTTCTTCCTGCAATTGGGTTGAAGAGAGTGGTTTAACACTTTGATTCTTGCTGTCCCTGTTCTGGCCCCCAGGGGTCGCTCTTCCTTCCTCATTTTTCCAGCCCAATCATGCCCTCATACATGCTCTCTTTTATACTTAGCAATGCTGAGATGGACTGCACACACTACCATTCTTTAATAAGTAGAAAAGCCCAAAATACGGAAAACAAACAAAGATAGTACACAAAATATGAAAAAAATATGGCCCAGTTCTATCTGAAATAAACGTTCCTGCTCATCCTGGCTATGTCCATGTAATTCCTACCTGACCTGTCACAGCACAGATGAACTCCTTTGTTACCCTGTTTGCAGATGAATTTCCTCCCCAGAGTACTTGTTTTAGTTAAATTACAGACCATTTTGTAGCTTCACTTGCTGTAGAATCACTTACAAGGCTGTCTTCCTCCCTTGCCTGATGTCGAACTCAATGCTAGGCTGTGTCTTGCCCTACAGCAGCGGTACGCAGAGGAACAAACAAACACATAACGTAAAACACACTCTTCAAATTGAAGTCTACAACTTATTAGAATGTGACTTTAGACTCATTTTATTCATCTTTATAATGGAAGTAACCATGATATCAACTTCATCATTCTTGAAAAGGGTTGAACGAATCTCAGTTTTCCTGGACCTAAAACATAGTAAGTTATTACTCATGTTTGTTAATTGACTAAACTACTGAATGAATGAAAAGTTCATGTGAATGTCCACAACTACCTATAAACATCATGCAGGTGTGTATGTATTTTATTTTTTACAAATTTTGAGATAATTTAGATTCACATGCAGTTGTAACAATCTGGAGAGATCTGTTATATGTACCCTTTATCCAGTTTCCCCAATTGTAACATCTGTGTAGTGATTTTAAGAATCTAAGTATTCCCCTACTCTAGCCTGATAGCAGGGTCTCAAGCTCAGTGAAATTTGAATTGGAATGGCATGAGCTAGGACTCAGAGTGGAAACTCTTGCCTCTGGCATCTTTATAACTGCTCCTCGCCAAGTGAGCAATGAAACTTCTGAAGGAAAAAAGGACGAGCATGTTCCTAAGACCGTCTTGCTTCTCTCCGTCACTTGCAGGCTCCTAAGCCATCTCATGATTTGTATCTAAGACTTGGGTTGACCAGTTGCCCCAGTAGCACTGGAAAGAGTATGCTGTTTCTGCTCCGAGGAATTTGACAAAGTGTCATTCATGCGGCAGTGGCAAAAGGAATGTTATTCTCCATCCCTGAGGAGAGTTGGATGCCACAATCATAGCTGGAAAGCTGGGCACAGCTTGTGGACAAGTACTTGAAGCTCACAATCTGCCCTGCTAGAGCCTTGCCAGAGACAAGGCAGCTTGAACTAAAGGAAAACAGAGCAGCACAGGAACACTGAGTGTTTATACTGATACGTAATACATACACAGTGGTTCACATTTAGGTTTGTTTTATTCAAGCAAAATGCCAGTTCTAGTGGATTGAGTGGCCCCAAAGAACGCAACTCCTCAAAGCACCATGCAGTCCTTCATTCATGGATTTTCTCCCCACTTCTCAATGCTACTGGAAAGGCTTTACTCTACTTTAAAAATACACTGAATAATGAATAAGTGAATTCCACTTGGAAAGCTTTTCTTCATGGCATTTTCTCCACACCCTGACCCTCTCTCTGAGCTGCCAGATACCTTGCACTTAAACTCGTAACATTGTAGTTGCTTACATATACATTTCCCTCTATTCTACCAGCAGCTCGTTAAGGACATGGACCATTTAGTATACAAATTTTTATTTGCAGAACTTGGTGATATCCAGCACTTAGTAGGTGATCAATTTATGTTTGTTGATATAAAGAAATGAAATTATGAAATTCTTATTCTACTGTTTTCTTATTTTATTCTTTAAATTGAAGTATAGTTGATTTACAATTTGTGTTAGTTTCAGGTGTACAGCAAAGTGATTCTGTTATATATATATATATATATATATATATTCTTTTTTATATTCTTTTCCCTTATAGGTTATTACAAAATACTGAGTACAGTTCCCTGTGCTATACAGTAGGTCCTTGTTGGGTATCTATTATATATATAGTATTGTTGAACTAGATAATATGGTCTCTATTCTTAATGGAATATGTGGTGAATTTACAACAAAAGGTAACATTTAAATTAATGCAATTAAATCCACAATTTATGACAGTCATGCCTCTTGCTAGTCTTATGAAAACAGAAAGTGTCATTTGCTAAAATTGGCATTCCTAACCTGAATGGTTTGTTTGAGGAGACTGAGAGTCTGCATTTTGCAGAAAGGGTTGTATACCAGTGCTGGACTTGCTTGATTTCACACAGCCATTCCCCATTTGCAAACTCCTGACATTTGAGCTTGACATCCCACACCTGGTCAATGGACATTGCCATGAAAGTTGAGAAAGCTGAAAAAGAGATTCTGGTTACTTCTATAAATATTTCCTCTATAATTATTTGTGTTGATGGACTTTATTAGCTCATCTCATTTGGACACAAACTTTAATTTCTGCAAATTGACTTCTAGTTCAGGGCTTGTTTCGCTTATTTCATTACAACATGGGCAAGTGTTAACTCTTACTTTTCCAAGGGGTTATGTGTGTCTTATTACAGAACACTGCTGACTCGGGTGAGAGGTGTCTCCATTTTCTAGTTAAAATTACTGAGGCTTATTGATTTGTTCAGAGAAAGGATCTGAACTTAGATCTTCCAGCTCCAAATACACAGCTCAGCTCTATTTATCCAAAGCTTCCTTACACGTCTACAATTGCAAGTAAGTGGGAAAGTGTGCCAGCATTTCAGCCTAATTCTGGGAGCTGGGGTGGGACAGGGGAGGAAAAGAGGAAATAAAAGGCAATGACTTTTTGGAAGCAGAAACCGCTTCAGATTAATTTATGATAGAAGGTGCTTATCAAGCAAAGTGTCTAGAATGATCAAGGCTCTCAGAGTGTCATGCTCCATTTAAGACATCATTGAAAGAAACGGTCACTGACAAGTATAGCACTGGGGACTCTTTGGGAGCGATTTATATGCCTAAAAGATGGGGTCGGCTCTCTTCATCTGATGTTGCTTTTTGCTTCCTTTCCCATCGAGATAACATGACAAACATGAAAGGCATCAGGAGGTAGGGGACCTACGTTTTATACCTGTTCTGGGCAGTATTAGTATCTACTGTCACTACTCGTTGGTGACTGTTCACAATAGAATGTAAATTAATTAAAACTAACTAAAATGAAAAGTTCTGTTCCTCAGCTGCACTAGCCACATTATAGGGGCTCAGCAGAGAAATGTTTTACGTGAACGTTTTCATCATCACAAAAGGTTCTACTAAGCAGGGCTGTTCCAGACACAACACCATTAGTTACTATCTATAAAATCCCGGGCACAGTACTTACCAAGCATTCAATTCTACCTTTGTAAAATCTCTTATTCCACCGCCCGCACCAAAAAAAATACATGAGCAATAAACTCTCATTAGATTTGGAGCTTCTGGGGATATAAATCTTGTTTTATTTAGGGTACTGTCTTCAGAGGCCCATACAGGCATGATATACACTAGCTACCCTATATGTGTTTGCTAAAAGAATAAGCAAATGTATGGCTATTTTTGTTTTCCTGTTAGTGCTAGGATTTGTCATATTTCTCCAGCCAGTTCTATTCATTTACTAGGAAGTCTATTCAACTGCTAAGAAAAGGGACACAAAAGATTTAACCGTGCAATAGGCTCATCCATTTATTATTTAATTTTATTTCCTTCACTAAGTCTACAGAAGAAAATAGGACCATATAGGAGATTTGCCCAGAAATAGCTAGTAAATGGAAGTATCAAGAGTCACAGTCAGGTTTATCGAAAAGGAAACTCATGTGTGTCCTATCACCCCAGTTTTCTTCTCCAAGTTAACAGAGCATTCTAGGAGGACCAAGGATAATATGTTCTTATGTAGAATTACAACGGGTTACTCACAGTGTTTTTAACATTTATATAGTGCTTCTATTTCTGGAAATAAAGTTGTCCCTTGACCTTAGGGATAACACACTATCCTCAAGATTCTTCAAATCTTTCTAATTGTCTCCTTTCAAGTTTTCTTTCATGGGTTCATCTTCCACTGATCCAGACTCAAATGTAGGAACGCATCAGAGGTCTTTCCTTACCTTCCTTGTCATCTCCAACCATAGCTTCCAGGCTGACTACCAAAATCCATATGAACAATCCTTTATTAACAATATGGACGATGATTTCATGAGTTTGGTTTCCCATCTCCTCCACCTTTTCCCCTTTCCTCAATCTTTTCCTCGTTGTTTTCTAGGTTCATACTTAGAATTTACTACTAAAATGTTCCCTCTTTATAATCAGATTATGACATTCTTCTGTGTAATACCCTTTAGCAAATTCTCATTGCACTCATAATAAAGTTCCAATGCTGAACCATCCTGAATGAGGACCCATTTAAATTCTATCAGTCTTCTCGTCCACTTCATCCACACCTTGCCTTTGCTGGTGCTCATCCCTGGAATGCTACTGTCACTCACAGCTCTTTGCATTTCAGGTGCCTTCATAGCCTTCCACTCTTGGCATTAAATATTTATATAAAGTCTGTCTCCTAATTATCATGCCTCAGGACACAGCTTATTTTATAGTTCTTTTCCCCAATTTGTATCTATTCAGTTCATGTGTTTATTAGTTACTGGTGCTTCGTCCTTTGCCCTCCTAGGATGTAAACTCCAGACTGGCATCTTTGTTGTTTAACTTGCTCTCCATCATCACCTCAGCACCTTACACAGAGTAGGCATTGAATAGATACTGATGATAGCATTATTTGGGTAATATTATTAGAAGCGTTTTTTGTACTATGAGGAGTCATGTCTATTATTTACTGGATGACTTTACATCCAATCACAAGTGTTTTCCATTAGGTAATCAAAACATCTTTGATACAAATAAGTCAGGAAGAGATCTTTGATGTCATTAAGATGGTTTTATTGCCAGGGAGCCCAAGGATGCCAAAATCTATCTCTGCCAATCACTTACTCTTCCCCAGAGGTTTTAAAAACAGATGCGCATATAAACCACAAGAGAAAAGAAAAGGCGTAATAATTAGCTGCTTCCTGGCTTTATTCACATAATCCCCGGGCAAAATTTGGTAACCTGGACCAGAACACCAAGTCTGGAAAAGCATTCACTCCTCTAATCCTATTCTACTCATCTAACATTAAAAATGTGCCATATGGAGGGTCAGGTGACTGAAAAAAAGGAAGGGGAGCAGAGGACAGGGAGGGGGTAGAGAGTCCTCCTCCTGCTATTGTAGACCGTGACACTTCAGCATGTAACTGGGAGAAGACAGAAACCATGTCCAAACTCAGGACCTTTAAATGACTCTGACCCCATCCACTCTCCAACACAGATCAGGTGGCGCAGAATTCTTTTTCCTGTGCTAACAAGAAGGAAAAGCAAAAGTGAGAACCACTAAGAACATCTGCTTCCCTGTAATCTGCTCTCTGAATGGTCTTTGCAGGCATGAAATTTTATATTTTCAGGTAAAGATGTCAGCGACTGTTAGGTTGGGGGATGGGACATTTTAGATGGGAGGGATAAAGAGGTCCTCTCTGACAACGTGATGTTTGACCTGACACCTCATTGAAGCGATGGAGAAGACTATGTGAACTTCGGAGGAGAGAGAACTCCAGGCAGATCCTCCAGGATCAGGAGCAAGGGCTTTAAGGTGCAGGGCTGCTAGATGCTTCAGGAGGAGTAGGAAGGGCAGTGCTGCCAGAGCAGAGAAAACGAGGCTGGAGCGGTAAAGGAGGAGGTCCAATAATAACCAAACAACAGAGTATACAAGAATTTAGGGACTTTTTAAAAAATAAATTTATTTATTTATTTATTATTTTTGGCTGCGTTGGGTCTTCGTTGCTGCACACGGGCTTTCTCTAGTTCCGGCAATTCGTTGCGGCGCGCGGGCTTCTCATTGCGGTGGCTTCTCTTACTGCGAAGCATGGGCTCTAGGCACGCGGGTTTCAGTAGTTGTGGCACAGGGGCTCAGTAGTTGTGGCTTGCAGGCTCTAGAGCGCAGGCTCAGTAGTTGTGGTGCACGGGCTTAGTTGCTCCGCGGCATGTGGGATCTTCCCAGACCAGGACTCGAACCCGTGTCCCCTGCATTGGCAGGAAGATTCTTAACCACTGCGCCACCAGGGAAGCCCATGAATTTAGGGACTTTGAGTTTCCTTTTGAGTGAGACAGGAAACCATAAGTCATGTGGAGCAGAAGAATAATTGATTAAGCATCCATTTCTTTATCAAAAATAAAAGAAATGAGACTATGAAGTTAAGCGAGTAGACCGAGTGAATTCGGTCTGTAAGGGTGGGACCAGCGTTTGAACTCAGGTCTTCTGGAAGTGCAAACAGTACCATTCCAATGGCTGCTTCTCATAGAACCGAGTCGCTTGAATCAAGGCAGAACGTTGGAAATGCAATAAGCAAGGAAATGTCAAGTTCCGCAAAGCAGAGGAGCCACTGGACACAACAGAGCTTATGATGTTATCTTTGTGGTTTTATAATTTTTTTTAACTGTGTGGGTACCCTATCCCTTAGAAGATGAATAGATGTAAGAGGTATCCCTATGGTCATTTGGGGGCGGGGGGCGGGATGGTAAAGAAACACTTAATGACTACATTTATCCTCTGACTCCCTTCAGGCCTGAAATGGCCCAATTTCACTCCCCCGGCTGACTTCTGTCCTGACTGCGCAGGAAGAGGACAAATCAGGACCACTTTGTCAGTCAGGTTGCAGGACTGCTAGCCATGTCCAAAATATCTGTCTTTGTTGGGAGTAGCTATTTCATGGCTTCACTAGCTGAAAATTTGATTTAATTTTACAGCCTTGAGAATACAAAATAAATAAGACTAAAAGCCGCCACGTCAGATACATCTTTCAAGGGTTCTGCCAAAATCCGTCAACCTGAGCCTCTAAATAACAAGTGACAAATGTGGTGTTGACACATTTTTTCTTTTCCCAGTGAATAATTAACAGCAAATGTCAGGGAAGGCTGGTGAAATAATTTCAAACAAATAAAAACCTACTTCCAACTCATTTCAAGCATCCATAGCCCTCTCCACTGTAGACACACTTATGAAACAAAGCAAAGTCTTCGCAAAATTATCAGAAGATGGGGTGCCTTCTAGGTTTGGTGGAATTCTTTCTCTCTTAACATTGTCATAGTGAAAATACATACAGAGTAACAGTGTGGAGAGGTAGCTCAGTGAAGGGCGTGTGTTAATTCTATGGCAGTGGGGGCAGTGTGGTGTGAAATGAGCAGGTCCTTTTAAGCCAAATACACGCAAGTTCAAATCTTCGTAAAAACACCTTCTCCTACTGTGACTTTGAGCTCTTGAATTCACGTCTCAGTTTTCTAACTTCTTAACCAGGAGTAATAACCCCTCGTTTGCAAGGCTGTTGGAAGTTTGAGATAACGTGTGCTTACTTTGTGAGGGTCAGAACAAGTGACACTGACAGATTCTCCAGGAGTAAGTGGAAAGATTGGTGAGCGAAGATGCATGGTACATCCCATCACACCTTGCACACAGTCGGTACCCACAAATTGTGCTTGCTCCCCTTCATTTTGCATTGAACACCTCTCCTTTGATAAATATTTTTGTATATATTTACTCCACGTTGTGGGGAGAACTGTGGAGTGAATGACAAGTTAATGAAATTTTCTAGGGTTATTCTTCATCTCTCAGATGGAAACTTTACAACCTGCTACAGAGGATGCTTTGTATATTAAACACAATTTTAGTTAGACCATTATACTATCCAGCTAAGAGTAAGTACTCAGTAAATGTAAATTAAATTTGAGTTATCCGAGATTCATGGTTTGTGTTTTTTTTAATCACTAAATTTAGAGTTTGTTCCTCCTAATATTTAAACACAAAAGCTTTTCTCTGAGTACCACTAAGTACCTTTCATAGCAGAAAAATTGTAAAAATATAGTTCACCTTGGTAGAGATTCATTAACTAATTTTACATCTACTCTTAAATTACACAGTTTGCACAAACTTCATATCAGAAGAGAATTAGCAATAAAGACTGACATGGAAATCATTATGCTTACTTCCTGATGGGAAATCTATAAAAACCTATGACTATTCCTTGCCCTAAAGATTTTTTTAAAAAACATATTTTTTAGTTAAAAAAGATGATTTTAAGGTTTATTCCCACAGCTGCCTTCCTGATGAAAATAGAGTAATTTTGTATCCGGATGAAATGTCATATTTTTAGAGTGGTACTTATCAGTATATTTGTCAATTAATGTTTTTAAATTGGTTCAGCTATAAACAAACTAGACCAGACATAACCATTTTTACTTGGTATCATGAAAAAATCATCTTAAAGTGTTTTTAATTTTCACTTGAAATGTTATTTTTTTAACTTTTTATTTGATATTGGAGTAGAGCCGATTAACAAGGTTGTGATAGTTTCAGGCGCACAGCAAAGCGACTCAGCCATACGTATACAGGTATCCATTCTCCCCCAGACTCCCCTCCCATCCAGGCTGCCACGTAACATTGAGCAGAGTTCCCTGTGCTATACAGTAGGTCCTTGTTGGTTATCCATCTTATTTTATTTTTTTAAAAGATTTTTTTTGATGTGGACCATTTTTAAAGTCTTTATTGAATTTGTTACAATACTGCTTCTGTTTCATGTTTTGGTTTTTGGCCGCGGGACATGCGGGATCTTAGCTCCCCAACCAGGGATTGAACTTGCACCCCCTGCATTGGAAGGCAAAGTCTTAATCACTGGACAGCCAGGGAAGTCTCAGGTTATCCATTTTAAATATAGCAGTGTGTATATCTCGATCCCAAACTCCCTAACTATCCCTTCCCCCCACCATTCTCCCCGGTAACCGTAAGTTCATTCTCTAAGTCTGTGAGTCTGTTTCGTAATTAAGTTCATTTGTATCATTTCTTTTAGATTCTGTATATGAGAGATATCATACAATATTTCCCTTTCTCTGTCTGACTTATTTCACTCAGTATGACAATTTCTAGGTCCATCCATGTTGCTGCAAATGGCATTATTTCATTCTTTTTAATGGCTGCGTAATATACCATTGTATATGTGTACATCTTTATCCATTCCTCTGTTGATGGACATTTAGGTTGCTTCCATGTCTTGGCTATTGTAAACAGTGCTTCAGTGAACACTGGGGTGCATGTACCCTTTCAGACCATGTTTTTCTCTGAATATATGGCCAGGAGTAGGATTGTAGGGACATATGGTAGCTCTCTCTTTAGTTTTTTAAGGAACTGCCATACTTTTCTCCCTAGGGGCTGCACCAATTTACATTACCACCAACAGTGTAGGAGGGTTCCCTCTCTCCACACCCTCTCCAGCATTTGTTGTTTGTGGATTTTTTGATGATAGTCATTTTGACTAGTGATATCTCATTGTAGTTTTTTTTTAATTAATAGTAATCGTTTATTTATTTATTTTTATATTTATTTTTGGCTGTGTTGGGTCTTCATTTCTGTACGAGGGCTTTCTCTAGTTGCGGCGAGTGGGGGCCACTCTTCATCACGGTGCGCGGGCCTCTTCACTACCGCGGCATCTCTTGTTGCGGAGCACAGGCTCCAGACGCGCAGGCTCAGTAGTTGTGGCTCATGGGCCTAGTTGTTCCACGGCATGTGGGATCTTCCCAGACCAGGGCTCGAACCAGTGTCCCCTGCATTAGCAGGCAGATTCTCAACCACTGCGCCACCAGGGAAGCCCCTCATTGTAGTTTTGATTTGCATTTCTCTAATAATTAGTGATGATGAACATCTTTTCATGTGCCACCTGGCCATTTTTATGTCTTCTTTGGAGAAATGTCTATTTAGGTCTTCTGCCCATTCTTTTATTGGGTTGTTTGTTTTGATGATATTAAGCCTCATGAGCTGTTTGTAAATTTTGGAGACTAATCCCTTGTCAGTCACATCATTTGCAAATATTTTTTCCCAATCAGTGGGTTGTCTTTTCATTTGTTTATGGTTTCCTTTGCTGTGCAAAAGCTTTTGAGTTTAATTAGATCCCACTTGTTTATTTTTGTTCTTATTTCCATTATTATGGGAGATGGATCGAAAATGATATTGCTGCGATTTATGTCAGAGAATGCTCTGACTATGTTCTCCTCTAGGAGTTTTACAGTGTCCGGTCTCACGTTTTGGTCTTTAAGCCATTTTGAGCTTATTTTTGTGTATGGTGTTAAAGAATGCTCTCGTTTCATTTTTTTACATGTAACTGTCCAGTTTTCCCAGCACCGTTTGTTGAAGAGACTGTCTTTCCACAATTGTGTAGTCTTGCCTCCTTTGTTGTAGATTAATTGACCGTAGGTGGGTGGGTTTATTTCTGGTCTTTCTACCCCTGTTCCACTGGTCTCTATTTCTATTTTTGCGTGCAATTTTGTTATATTTTTTACATACTTCTAAGTTTAAGGTTCTTTTACAAATGTACCCCTTTACAGCAGAAGACAGCCAACTATGGACTACCGCCTATTTCTGTGTGGCCCTCAAAAGTAAGAATGCTTCTTACACATTTAAATGATTTTTAAAAATCAAAAGAAGAGCAATTTTTTGTGATAGGTGAAAATTATACAAAATTCAAATTTCAGTGTCCATAAAGTCTTATTGAACACAGCCATGCTCATTTGTTTACATAGTATCTATCACTACTTTCTTGCTACGTGGTGAAGCCAAGCAAGTAATTGTTGTAGAAATTGTATGGCCTGTAAAATCTAAATTATTTGTTACCTGGCCTTAACAGAAAAAGTTTGCCAATCCCTGCTCTACAATTTATTTAAAGGTTTCCATATATTCAAACATAAAGATTGAACCAATTTGACAGCTGAGGCCCAGAGCGTTCGTGCCTTATCTAAAGGCACATCCCTACTCAGAGAGGTAGTTTGCACTGGAAAGTAGATTTTCCTGTAAAGGGATTTGGTAAATAGAGATGAGAAGAAGTGTTTATATCATTATATTAAAAATGCTTTATAAATTGCATGGGGAATTTATGAAAATTCAAACTTGCTAACTATGAATTTATCTGTGAGTGTCTAGAGACTGCTATGCTTGGCAAAAGAATTCCTTCCCAATTCAAATCAAATATGTTTTCTTCTCTGTGGGTTAAACATTTATGAGCTACATTTATTGGATCCTGAATAGTTTTTTTTTTTTTTTTTTTGCGGTACGCGGGCCTCTCACTGTTGTGGCCTCTCCCGTTGAGGAGCACAGGCTCTGGACGCGCAGGCTCAGCGGCCATGGCTCACGGGCCTAGCCACTCCGCGGCACATGGGATCTTCCCGGACCAGGGCACGAACCCACGTCCCCTGCATTGGCAGGCGGACTCTCAACCACTGTGCCATCAGGGAAGCCCTGAATAGTATTTTCATTTGCTGATACCAATAATTTGCTGGCCAAGGGCTCCATCTGATTGATGCATGGTCCTCTTTCCTCACAATCTAACCCTTCAGGCTTATTATGTCCACCCCTTTTTTCCTGGCATCCAGAAAGTTTGATTGTCTCAGAAAAGTGAGGGTGCTCAGGGCACAAGAACAGTTTCAGATTCAAAAAGCTAGTGAAGTTTACAAAACTCTGACCTAAAATGAGACCATCAGGTGGATTTTCATCAGGTCACTCAGATTATCTTTTTCATTAAAAATCTGAATTTTTTCTGCTATAGTGGGACTGGACATTTGATGGAGCTATTTTTCTTAGTGATTCTCCAGCAAAAACAAGGAAAATAGGCATTCTGCTTTTTTTCTTTCTGATATAATGGCACACCAAAAAAAGCCTGTCACAGAATTTGGCTGGTTTTTCCATATCTTTTTGTAGCCAAGTAGGACCTTATGGGACCTTCCCAGGATAGACCTCTCCCCCACATTCTCTGCTCTAGCTCCTCTCAGAAGTACCTGGATAATAGCATCTGATGCACATTTCCTGGGTTGTTTTACAGATGTGAAAACCCCCCACCAAAAGGAAGATGTTAACTACTTGATGACCATGAGCACACAGCCCCCAGGCCTCCTGGAGCCTGAGGATAGATAATGTTAATCTCTGTGACACCACCCTGTTACCTCACCATCAACCAATCAAAGAACTGTGCATGAGATGATCACATACCCTGGGATGCCCCTCCCTCAGCTTGCCTTTAAAAACGCTTGGCTGAAACCTATCAGGGACTTCAGGTGTTTTGAGCACTAGATGCCCTGGACTCCTTGCTTGGCGCCTGCAATAAGTGCTGCACATTCCTTCACCACAACCGCTGTCAGTACTTTGGCTTTACTGCACGGGGGAGTGGACCCAAGTTTTGTTTGGTAACAGTTTCAGGGCAAGATAAGATATATGAATATGGAAGCAGGCTAATTATGGGCACAGTGACAGAGTCTGACAACCTGATACATGCAGACAACTTGGCTTCTTATTTGGTCAATAATTAAGACTGATTTAGATGGAAAGTGGTATCTAACTGAACTGCAATATTGGCTCTTCCCTGGGTCTCCAGCCTGCGAGCCCATCCTGCAGATCTGGTTCACTTATCTCCTTGGTTCTGTGTCTCTGAAGAACCCTGCCTAATATGGATTCTTAACTCTTTATGAAAAAAGAACTTCTATGTCCCAAACATTGTAACATTATCTGGTCTAAGGCTGTGCCTGGAGTGTAAATAAGTGCTTGGTGGGGATGAGCGTTTGTAGAACTGAAAGGAAGAATAGCAACGTTGTTAAGTGGAAAGAGTCCTGGCTTTCCATTCAGGGACCATTTCTCTGCTATTCAGTTGGCATCGAGAATTTCAGGCTGAATCACAGAAGAAGCAATGTAACAGGCATGCCTGAAGGAGGCAAAGTGGGAGAGCTCATTCTTTGGTTAGTGGTTTCTGGAGAACTTCCATATCCTTTAGTGGTTGGGACCATTAACTTATTTAGGATTTCCAAAATTATAGTGACACACCAAGAGAGATTTCTATGAGGTTACATTGTATTCTATCAAGGTAACACACTGGAAGAAGATAAAAGTAGATAAGGGATAAATACACTCCTATACCCAAACAATCCTGTGGGTGTAATGTCTATAGATTCAAGATTCATGACAAGTGGAACCAGGAAAAAGATCTTTGCAAGCAGGTGTGCAAAGGTCATCTGGACATAGGTGTTTATTATCATCTCTGGCATATAATGGGTTGTTCCTGATAGCAATGCTCCACCATGAGGCTGAGTCTCAAAGACAGAGCCAACTAAATGGACCGGAGTGACCAGCTGAACGTGACTGATGAGGACGGTGTAGCTCCGATGGGTGTGGTCTGCTGAGTGAGCACTCCGGCAACAGGAGGGGCTGGGTTGACATATTAGTTACAGCGAGGCCCATAACATCTCCTTGGTCCTACGTGAGAAGGTTAGTTCAAGTTAACAAAGGACCCAATCAACGCACTAGGACTCTTGTCCTGGGAGGACTAGCCCCCTAGGCAGGGATCTTGGGAGGCACTGCAGGATATTAGAACCCCAGTCACGTAGATTGCAATGCAGGACAGAACTTGTGACTTAGTGGAGACTTAGACTTCAATTTGTGATTCAAAGCAGAGACTAAATCATGTAATCAAGGACAAATCTAGGATTGATAGGAGGAGAATGCTCTTCTGGAGCATGTGGGCATCCAAGATTTTACCGCGGGCAAATATATTCTGAAATAGGTAGAATAATACCAGGTTTTATACTGATATACCACAAAGATTAATTTGAAAGGCTTACAGACCAGGCGAGGTCGAGTCCTAATGGATGAAGACCTTCATTCCTGGCAGTTTTATTAGCCTCTGGCCAACTGAGGCCAGTTGCAGAAGTGATGACCAAAGGGCCTAGAGAACTCACGTACTGTGCACAATTGCACCCATGCATTCTCTCCTGGGAAATCTTCAACAGAGATTTGGGTCCCTCATGGATAAAGGTGTAACATCACACAAATTTTACTATTATCGACTGATATGATTCACTGAGTTGGATACATATTTTTTTCTCTGCGTCTCTATAAGGCAGAGGAACAAGAATACAGTCTAGAGAATCAAAATCCTGGCTGACCTCCTAATCAATACCTATCTACAGTGGTAGTTCAATCTCCAGACAAGAAATAAAGATAAAATTTAGATTCCATTTGTTCAGTGCTATTTGCATGTGGCTGTCATTTTGTTTCTTTGGTTCAGTGATTTATCAAATCTTAATTTGGCAACATAACTTCCATCATCCTTCCTGCATACTGTTTTTCTGGGGAGACTATAAATTCTTTGAAATTAAATCATCATTGAAACTAACACAACATTGTAAATCAACTATGCTCAAATATAAAGTAAAAATTAAATCATCTTGCATCTACAGAATCACAGAGCTAGACAGTGGTCTTAAAATCCACAATATCTAACGCCTCTCATTTTGAAGATGTGAAAACCCAGGGAACCCTAAGGGAAAAGATGTACATCAAATGCAAATTTCAAAGTGCTCTGAAAGGAAGTCAAAGGAGAGAGAGATGGGGTGGCCTGGGTTTAGGACAATCAGCCACATGCCAGCCTCCGAGTGATCTCAAAGCTCCCACATGATTTCCTTCACCGATGAGAGAGAGAAACGTAAGGCCAAGCTTCTGGGGTGATGGGGCTTCTGACATGCCTAGAAAAAAGTTTAAAATCTTTTGCACCTTATGGCATATTGTGTAGAATCCTGGTGTCAAGGCCTCTTTTCCAAAAGGCTGATGTAGTATGAGGGCTGAAGCCTTCTTCCATTTGGGAGATGTAGCTTTTTCACCGTTGTAAGTCAAAGCAGGAACTGATGGATTTGGGGAAAAGGGAAATGGAAGTAAAGATTTTGGTCTATTTCTAGTGCAGGCCAAATAAATCCCCATGGTTCATACATGGTTCAGATGATCCCACTTGATTCAGGCTTGATGGTGAAACATGAGTTGAAAACTCATAGTTTTCAACTGACTATGTCTGTTCCAGCCTTTGCAAAGTCTACATCTAACTCTGTAAGCCAGGCTAGTGGCTGTGACTCTGTTGAGTGGATGGCAGGTCATCTCCAACAAATCCCTTCCTTCTGAGATTCTCCCTGACCTTTGCTGACCTGCTCACACACTCATAGGCACTCTCATCCCTGCCCCTCCCTCCTGCTGGGATTCTAGATCCTTAAGTACCTTAGTGAATATGTACATCCTCTCATCCTAGCTCGTCATTTAGAGGGTAACACATTGTACTATTGTGATTTACAGTAAGAAATACGTATGTGGTCTATGTCCTTGTTTCTAGAACAGAGCTCCCTTGGAATTTCCTAAGTTATGAGAGCAGTAAAGATATCTTCTGTTATGTTAACGAAGTGACTTTTGGACTCACCTAAGGATGGGGGCTGGTTGCCAGTGGAGTCAACCCTATAATTAGAGGTTCGGAAATTTCAGTCTCACCCCTTGACCTACCAAAAGGGGAAAGGGGCTGGAGATTGAGTAGAGTGACCAATGGCCAATGATGCTTTAGCCAATCACGCCTCTATAATGAAGCCTCCATAAAAACTCCAAAGGACTGGGTTATGAGAGATTCCAGTTGGTGAACCAGAAGGTTTCCACATGCCACCATGCTGGGCCCCAAACTCCACAAGGACAGGGGCTCCTTGCTTCAGGGCCTCACCCTATGTATCTCTTTATCTGGCTGGTGATGCATATCCTTTGTAATAAACTGATAATCTTGGGTTCCATTAATTTGCTAGAGACACTAACAGAATTCAGAAAACTCTAAGGCCCAGCTCCCTTGCTCTCAGCTCTGTGCTCTGCTGACCACTTTCTTTGAAGTTGACATTGATGGCTTAACTCTCATATAAAGGAGTCTTTTTACAAAGAAAATAAACAAACAGACAAACTTCTAGTCTTTTGACATGTGATTGCAATGCTGCTGCACTGCACCCACCCCCACCTCCTTTTTCTTCCTTGTATTTTCCTTGATTTTGAAAATGTCTTGCAAAGCGTACAGGAACATACATCTTAAGTTCAACAAAACCAAACCAATATTTTGGGAATTTTCTGTACTCTATCTGACGCTATGAAAGAAGCAAAGAAGCAGGAGAGATGCAACATGTACTCAACTGGCCAAAAGGTAGGTTTGGGGACTACAGCCTACCTCTGGCCAGTTTAGGATTCTGTAAAGCCTGGGTGAGGGAAAGAAAATAGTATTGGAAGAGAAAGAAGAAAAAGACACACGTACATGCATCACCTTTCCAATTACTGACTTTGAATGTGGCCATATCAGTACCTTTGATCTGAAAGAACACACTTGTATTTATTTTTCTTGGGAAAGACTGTAAGAAGGAATTAGATGAAAGGGAGAAGTCTGTACTTTCTACTTGAACACAAGCCCAGGGGTTATGTTGTAAGAGGCACAAACAGCCCCCTTTTGGATATCCTGCAAAAAAATAAAGAACAGAAAATTTTCGGCTCACGATCTTTGTAAATATAATCCCTTAAATTTGTCTGTGTTTAGAATTCTTGGATGATATTTTTTCTTCGCTTTTAAAGACAGCATTCTATTCTTTTCTGGCTTCCATCTTTGTTGCTATTATTGTTGCAAGGTAAACCCTCAGCCTTACTGTTGTCCTAATAAAGATCACGTGTTTCTTCCTCCAGCTGACTGAATGGTTTTTTCTCATTATCTTTAGTCTGTGCACTTTGATTGGGATGTGCTTTGACGAGGCTTTTCTTTGTATTTCTTGGGCATGGAGCTTATTAAGCTTCTTGAATTTGTGGGTTGATATTCATCACTTTTGGAACATCTCTGACATTATCTCTTCAAATTCTGTTTCGAACGTTCTACATAAACGTTAGAGCATTCCGCTGTGTTCCATACACCACTTACATTCTACTTTGTTCTTCCTTTTTTTTTTCTTTCTGAGGTTTGGTTTGGATCTTTTCAATTGATCTTCATCTTGTCCTCCAATGAGCAATGAATTTTAGGTATTTTAATTTGGAGATCTAGAATATCTATTTTAATTTTCTTTTAAAACGTTATTTTTTCTGTTGTCTCTTTTTTTGAACTGCTGTAAATATTTCTTTAATATTAAATCATTATGTTGTACACCTCAAACTAATGGGATGCGTATGTCAAGTATACTTCAATAAAAAAATAAAATTTCTAAAAAATTATCTCATTTAATCTTACTTGGATTTAGCAGAAAAAAAGCGAAGCGGAACTAGAGAAGTGGCTGAATTTTGTACATATATACATTTCTTCAAAACAAGTTACTAAGGAACTCCTCAAAGAGATTACAAAAATATGTCTTTGTGTTGTCTCATTTTCAATAGTTGTTTTAAACTCCTTTTTCTGCTACTGAGTGGATAATAAGTAAACCTGTCTTACTATCTTTTTCGTTTTTCCTTGATTATCAGTTACATTTTTCTGCTTCCACACGTGTGTGTGTGTGTGTGTGTGTGTGTGTATATATATACATATATATATACATATTTCTGTATATTAAGCCCCTATTTCTTATGCTGTGAGTGATGGCCTGCCATCACTGTTCCATCTTACTCAGAAATGGTGGTGTAAAGACCTGGATTTGAACTCCCACTCCTGCATTTACCAGCACTGAGTGAAATTCAGGGCAAGACATTTCTCTCTGAGCGTCAGTCTTTACATTTACAAAACGGGGCTGAAATTGCACGAAATGTGTGACCTCCATCCAAAAGCTACAAAATAATAGTACGACATAATGTTATTTCCAAACCTAATGTTATTTCATCTTTTCCCCACAAGACTTTCGACCTTTGGTTATTAATTCACAGTGACCTATTTTTAGGTTTGTTTTCTTCTGTAACAAATTCTATTGGTGTCACACCTGCTACATTGCAGTTGAAGGATTGTGAGCTTCTGGGCATGATACTCATGGCGCGTGAAATATGAAATGACACTGAGAAGCAATGTTGTGGAGCACAGGGATCACACCAACAGAGACCTGATGTCTGCAACTAGGATAGCAGCTTGTAGATCACCCAAGGGGAAGTCAAGGTCAAAACAAGCCAAAGATGGATAAATAACAAAGTCCTCCTGTAGAGCACAGGAAACTATACTCAATATCGTGAGATAAACCATGGTGGAAAAGAATATAAAAAAAGAACGTCTATATATATGTATAACTATATCACTTTGCTGTGCAGCAGAAATTAACACAACCTTGCAAATCAACTATACTTCAATTAAAAAAACAAGCCAAAGAAAGCATCATAGGTCATTGCCCAAAAAGCACACCCCTCATTTCACTGAGTAGATTGAGCATACGGGCATAGTTTAAAGGGAGGGGTTGAGTTTGAAGGGAAGAGAATTGAGGAAGACAGTGAAAAATAGGAGAGAGGCAAACCATGCAAAGCAACAACCAAGTTAACAGGAGAGAACAGGATGGAGAGAATAAAGGTCAGACATGAAGGGACAAGAGGATGTCCAAGGAAAGAGGCAAAGACAAGCAAAGATAGAGAGGGACACACGGAGTCAGAAGACTAAGGGTGAGAAAGAGAAATTTACAAATGGAGATGGAAGGACACGGTGAGGGCAAAGGGACATGTAAAGGAAAGCAGTTAGAAAGCAGGAAAGAGAAATGGAGCACTGAGGCAGGCAGGAGGGACAGGGCCGGGGCCAGGAGTCACCACAGGGAAAGAGCTTTCTCATGAGAAAGAGGACAGGATACAGAGAGGAAAAATTCTTTGTGAGGAAGGGCCGTCAGGAAGAGACAGATGCGGACCAAATGGAGATGCACAGAGAACAGAGATACCACAGGAGAAAAAGAGGATAAGGGAAAGCAGGGAAGAAAAAGGAAAATACCCTTAAACATAATATTTGATTCAATTAAACAAGTGCAATGCACTAGACCCCCTGCAAACGTGGGCTCCCATATTCACCAAAACAGCATGCAATGCAGCTGCCACTTTCCACATTTTATAAAGGTTGAAAATATTATTCAAGGTCATGTAGCTGGTGGTTAACTGGAAATCCATTCCAGGTCTGTATGTCTCTAAAGATCATGTGTTCTGTTGTTGTTTTCTTCTACTCTGCCAAGCACAAAGATAGCTGTGTGCAGAGAAAAAAGGTGACAGTTGTTTAAAGAGAATGAAAGATGGAGACAGAGGGGGCTCCGACAGAGGGTTGAGGACCCAAGGCTCACTTTGTCAAGACTGCAAGTTGTCTTTCTCTAAAACACGTTAAATTGCCAAGGTGATTTATCCAGTGTGGGGATGTCTCCAGAGCAAGTCATAATCTCCTGGTGTTAAATCACCTTGACTTAGGGAGGTGGCTACCTAACTTACAGAAGCCCGTTTGAGATAATGAGTGTCTGTTTTCTCGCTGTCGCTTGGTGTCAGATTGAATCAGCATCCTTTTCTGCCAGCGGCCCGGGCTCCCTCCCGGGCACAGCCAAGCTGGTTGCCTCAGGGACATGCGTGAATCCAGAAAAAAAAACAAGGGACACATTGCAAGCCAGCGTTGGAGCAAGGGCGGGTTAAGTGCATGTCACAAACAGGTATGGAGGAAATCAGAGCCAAGATGTGATCCAAGTGGTTCTGAAGAAGTGCTGAATGCAGAATGGCTGTGTTAGAAAGGGATCCCAGTTGAGACGGGAGGGATAGGAACAGTCAGGGAGTTGCAACCAATCCCATCCTTTGTGTACCATTGCTGTTACCCTAGTTCTGGTCTTCCCTGTTATTTTGCAGTTATCACCTAGTAAGTGTCTTGTCCTCCATCCCATCTGTCTCTGTTTCATCACTCATTACTCCCCTGGATCAATCCTCTTAAGGGCAGCCTGCCCATCCTGTTCTATGACTCATAAGACATTTGCTTCCCACTTGCTACCTTGACTGTGAAGACATTTCACAATTTGCCTTGAAGAAAAAAAAAATCATATTCTCATCTCATGTATCTTCCTTTCATACACTTTAAGGTCTACCTGTGTTTTCATTGTTATCAATCCACGAACAAGTCTTATGATAGCTCACTTCAGGGATGAGAGGGATTCGCTGCAGCATAAAATTGTCTGGCATGGAGCTTTAAAAATGAACTTGAGAGAGTGTTAATTGCAGGCTAGACACAGGTGAAGGCTCAGGATAGTGTGTTGTTATTTGCTGATATGAAGTCACTAATCCTCTAGGAGCTAGAAAGCCCAAGCACATCCAGGGCTTCCTCTGTGGGTGCACAGGTACATCTGGTCAAAGACTTTACCTGCGCACAAACATGGCATATGGCTCCTGGTCTCAGAGCCTGAGCTACAGTGTGAAAAGAACTTAAAGTACACTCCAAGACCTATTGATAATTAGATGTCATATTCCTGCATGTCTATTACACACAGTTAGAAAGAAGGAAGAATACCAGGACACCTTCTAGACTTCCCTCTGCTTCTTATTGTCTGTGCCTCTCTGAGAAAGACACTTGAATTGTCCTGGACTCAGTTATTAAATTTGGAAAATAAAAACCAATTTGAGCTAGAATAATGCGACAAAATTTTTTGAACACTTGAGTAATACTGCAATAATTTTACTATCATAGAACATTGTCCTACACTGAGAGTTAAGAGATACACCCCCCCGCCAGATCAAATTAACTTTGCCACTAACTTGTTGGAATGTTACGGAATGAGTCATAGTTATCTCCTTTCTTTAGGACTCAGTTACTCTCAACTGGACTAAATCAGTTGAAAACTGGTAGCCCAGGGGCCAAAATACTCTTTACTATATCTGTGTTGTATTTAGTCCTGTCAGCACAATGTGTGTCAAAGTGTGTGTGTGTGTGTGTGTGTGTGTGTGTGTGTGTGTGTGTGTGTGTGTTGGCATTCAAATATTATCAAAGTAAAATATTTATTAATGTTCTTTTCTTAAAAAGGTATCTTGACAAGTTAGGGGATCTGGTGATACTGGGCTTAGGTTCCTTCATGGAAAATCTCATCATGGGTGTGAGTAACAGTTTTCTTTTGACTTGGCTTGCGTTTTCCAGGTTACCACATCCCCTGTCCAATGTTTCCACTCATTAATATTATCTGCTTATCCTCCAAGGCTTCTGAATTTCTAGCAGCTGAGATAATTTGTAAGATCCTTCTGAACTTTTAAGACAATGTGGTGTGGAGAAGAAGGAACTCTCTTGCAGTGTTGGTGGGAATGTAAATTGATACAGCCACTATGGAGAACAGTATGGAGGTTCCTTAAAAAACTAAAACTAGAACTACCATACGACCCAGCAATCCTACTACTGGGCATATACCCAGAGAAAACCATAATTCAAAAAGACACATGCACCCCAATGTTCATTGCAGCTCTGTTTACAATAGCCAGGTCATGGAAACAACCTAAATGTCCATCAACAGAGTAGTGGATAAAGACGATGTGATACATATATACAATGGAATATTACTCAGCCATAAAAAGGAACGAAATTGGGTCATTTGCAGAGATGTGGATGGACCTAGAGACAGTCATACAGCGTGAAATAAGTCAGAAAGAGAAAAACAAATATCGTATATTAATGCATATATGTGGAATCTGAAAAAATTGGTATAGACAGTCTTATTTACGAAGCAGAATAGAGACACAGATGTAGAGAACAAACGTATGGATATCAAGGGGGGAGGAGGAATGGGATGAATTGGGAGATTGGGATTGACATATATACACTATTGATACTATGTATAAAATAGATGACTAATGAGAACCTACTGTATAGCACAGGGAATTCTACTCAATGCTCTGTGGTGACTTAAATGGGAGGACATCCTAAAAAGAGGGGATGTTTGTATTCATATAGCTGATTCACTTGGCTGTGCAGCAGAAACTAACACAACATTGTAAGGCAACTATACTTCAATAAAAATTAAAAAAAATAAAGCATAAGGCATGACCTCCAATCAATCAAGAAAAGTACTGGGAAAATAAAGAAGCCAAGGACCCCAGGTGCTGTTTTCAGGATTATCTGCCAAATTATTTTATTCCTCTCCTGTGTATTTTGTAATAAAGAATGCCTGCATCAACTCCCCTTGACGTTAATTCTATTATTCGTGTTAATATGACAGGTATGTAAAACTGCCACTACAGAATCCTTACAAGGGATTTCTTTATCACAGCCAAAGCTAAGAGGTCTGCTAATTGTTAATGCTAATAAAAGTAGCTGCTATCACTTGGCTTTTAAAATATAATTACACGATAGGAATTCTCTGCTTCATTTTTCTCACGCAGCCTGCGTAATCACCATATAACAAAATTAGAAATGGATGAGGCTCAAAGGAAAGCAAAGTTAGCCATTTAGGAGATGGGAGATGCCCCAGATTAAAAAAAAAAAAAAAAGAAGAAATCATGGCAACTTTTTTTAGCTGGTCCAGGAAGAAATTAAAGCACACCCAGAGGGATCTTTTTAAAGTGTAAGTCAGATTATGTAACTTCATCGCTCAAGCCCCACAAGAGGTTCCCACCCAGGTTAATGTCACCAAGGCCCCATAATGACCTTGGTAATCTCCCGTTATGGTCCATGTCTCAGGTTCTCAAGGCTCTCATCTCACTTTGCTCCAGCTACACTGGTCTCTTTTTATTTTTTCTTGAAGCTTCCAGGCACACTTTCACTGCAGGAATTTGTTTTCACTTTCTCTTCCCTCTGCCTGACACCCTCTTCTTCCAGGTATGGACCCTGTCCACCTCCTCACCTCCATCAGCTTTGATCTCATGGGGCATCGTTTCAGTGGGTCCTTCCCAGACCAGCCCAGGAGAATCGAGACACTGCCTTGCAACAGCTCCTACACCTTGTCTGCTCTTTCTTCCCCAGTGCTTACCACTAGCTGACACACTGGGCGCCATACGTCACCGTTTGTTTAGACTCAGTCTTCACGTGCTTACATGCACACCCTTGACAACAGGTGTTTCTGTCAGGTATGTTTAATGATGTAACCCCAAGAAATAAGAACAGTGCCTGGCATGTAGTAAGTATTCAATAAATATTGGTGGAAGAAGAGTGAATAGTGAATAATCATACATTTATCTAATTTCAAAAAGATATTTAAATGGTGTTAAAAATTAACTCATGCATATAACTTAACAATGATGAAGGATAAAAACCTTGCAAAGAGAGAGGAATGCAGTAGACAACTGAGATCATCTGGTTATTGGATGTGATCTGTAATTTGAGTGCAAAATAATCTTATAGCAACTTCTTTAAAATTCAAAATTTTTTAAGCCTAATGCCTCATGTAAACAAGCTACAGGCCACTTATAGCAACTTTGAGGCCCACTGTGACCTGCTGGCCAAACCCAGATGTAAAAACAACTTCTGTTTCTCCACAGACCCCTTTCCTAATATCTTGAAAGGACAATTGTAGGCTGGTTGTTCCCCATTTATCCCTCCCTCCCCAGTGTTTGCTTTGCCCTTATTTGCCTGGGGAGTCCTACGGACTACACCACCTGGGCCTCCCCTTCCAGTTGGCATCCAGGAGGGTCCTTCAAGTGGGCGTGTCTAAGGGGGGATTAGCAGGTGGGAGGAGAGAGCCTGTGGGACTTAGCCTTCTCACCACCTCCCTGCCCTTTTTGTTTCCATGAATCTGAGTTGTCATTATATCACTTGTTACCAAATAGTTCTGAATAATCCAGCAATGTAAGATTTTTCTCTCACAGTTTGGGACGATAACAATACCTAAATATAATTATTGCTAGGGTGAAAATTAAAAGCAAAGTTCATGGAAGTGTTTGTGAAATATAAAATCCTAGATAGCCACTACATACATAGCCACTACATAATTGTCATTGCTGTAAATTATGACTTGGAAGTGGCTGATGTATCGGGTATGTAGATTTCATGTTGATTTAAATGAATAGGACATCCGGTTAACGTTTTGCTGTGCGACTTACCAGATGAAAGGATTGTGGAAAGGGAGGAGAGCAGATCAATCATCTTCCTTGTCCTTTCCTCTAGAATCCTGATGTCTATGAATCCAGTTGTACGCCATTTGGATTCTAAAATCAGAAAAAAAAATTCGGTCTGTCCCTAAAATCATGGTTCTTGGCCCTGGCTGAATATTATATTATCTATGGGACTAACAAAAAATAAATACATTACCAAGGATATTCTCTTTTGGTAGGTCTTGGATGGGCACCTTGCATCTGTATTTTTAAGACTCTATAAAATTCTGATTTATTGGGCTTCCCTGGTGGTGCAGTGGTTGAGAGTCCGCCTGCCGATGCAAGGGGACACAGGTTCGTGCCCCAGTCCGGGAAGATCCCACATGCCGCGGAGTGGCTGGGCCCGTGAGCCATGGCCGCTGAGCCTGCGCGTCCGGAGCCTGTGCTCCGCAACGGGAAAGGCCACAACAGTGAGAGGCTCGCGTACCGCAAAAAAAAAAAAAAAAAAAAAAAAAAAAAAAATTCTGATTTATTTAGCAAGTATTTATGAGTTATTTAGTACATGTCTGACACTGTAATTTAGTAATGAGGATAATGATGAATAAGACAGACAAAGTTCTGCCCTTACAGAGCATAGCGTGCCCTGGGTACCTGGGTAGAGCAGAGAACTATTGCTCTGAACATTTCCACTCACAAATCCTGCTCCCTGATTCACTGGTTAATTGCAACTGTGTCACTTTAAATTCCATCCATGGCTCAGATCCCTGGGTTATATTCAGTTTAGCTAGCTAAAGTGATGTCTTTAGCCCTGTTATATTTGTTATGCATGAGGTCTTTTAGAAAACTGAAAATTTTTGTCATTGAGAATTTGAGGTAATAGACATTTTAGATTATTGTACCAATGCTCAGTAAAATATAGCCCAGATTAAACAAAGGGCTTTATCTCTCTCCTAAGGATTATTTAGGGTGGGATGGAAGTCTTGGATGTTTTAACAGTTTATGCTTTCCAACAGAGACTTTTTTTTAATGTCTTATTTAATTGTAGTATAGTCAATTTACAATGTTAGATTAGTTTTAGGTGTACAAAATAGGGATTCAATGTTTTTTAAATTTTTATTTTATATTGGAGTATAGTTGACAATGTTGTTCTAGTTTCAGGTGTACAGCCAAGTGATTCAGTTATACAAATACAAGTAATTTGAAAAAATTCTTTTTCAAATTACTTGTCCATTGAGGTTATTACAGAGTATTGAGCAGAGTTCCCTGTGCTACACAGTAGGTCCTTGTTGGTTATCTATTTTAGAGATTTGATACTGTGTTTCCACATTTTAACAGGAGAGCCCAGAGAATCAATATCTGTGATTGGAGCACAGATATCTTTTATTTGAGTGGCCATGTAGGGTTGAAATTTCACTCTTAAGTGTGACTCACTAAAAGTAGTGAGTTGGCAGGGAACACAGGACAAGTCAACCAGATGAAACATATCAACCCTGGGGTCTATGCAGTGAAAGATGCAAAGGTCATAATCTTCCTACAGGAAAAAAAAATTAATATACCATTCTCATTGTGCTTCTTTCTGCAAGGAAGACAAAGCCTTTGCCTGGCCCATTCTGTTTGTTTAGTTGACTTCCCAATGAACACGCATCTTTGTACCCATGAGAGGTGGTGGAAAGATGTGGCGGTGATCTGAGTCAGGGACATCTAAGCATTAGTCCTGACTCACAGCCTACACAATGTGTCCCTGAAATATTCACGTGTCTTCTCTCTGTGGAGAAAGAGGGTTTACGAGGCACTCTCCAGCTCTAACATTCTGAATCCATCCTCTTTGTTGACAAATTAATCATTTTCCTATCCATCAATTATTTACATAAAATCTTTTCAAATCAATACTTTTATAAATAAAAACCACCCAATTCTCTTATCTAAGCCACAGGCAAAATTGGGCAATATTTCTACCTACCCTCCTCAGGAGAGATTCCTATTAAGCTCTTGCTGACAAGGCATGAATTATTAATATTCCAGCAATGTCTACCTTTAAGAGGTTCAGTCTTCTCCTCCTGTTAGCTATATAATTTTAATGTCTGGAGTATGGGTTTCAGGTATAGTCAATGAGGGTGTTGCATTCATTTTTTTGTGGGTTTAACGGGCATTAAATAATTAATACGTACAAAACCAATAATCTCTACTAACTTCTGTTTTTTTATTTCCCCATTTTCCACTTTAAGTTTCTCAAAATGGACCTTTTAAGTGTTAGAAATTATGTCTCAAAGGAAGAATGATGGAAGAACCCTTTGGGAAGATATACTCGGCCAATGTTGCTTTATTGTAATGATCAATTATTTCATGTTAGTTGCCTGAGTATGCCTTGGGAATCTGGGATACTGGTTATTTTTTATACCATGTTTGCTCCATGATTACAGAATCAAATATTCTCTAAATGGAAAGGATTTTACTGGTTTGAAAATGATTCAGGCTTTTCTCTTTTTTTTTTTTTTTACATCTTTTTCTCTCCTCTTTAAAGTGTGGCTCTTTTTAACTGCCATCAGCAGAGAAGCAATAAACAGATCATTAGTACTGATGACGTCGTAATGGATAATGGATAAGCATTAATTTTCATAATATCACCATTAATTATAGCTAACACTGAAATGCAGTGGAGCTGATTTTGTCTTATTAAATGAAGCAAATGCTTTGAAATATTAATTAATAAAATCAATCTCAATAAATTGGTGATGGTAAAATTTATTGTTTAAGACATTTTAAGCATCCAAAGTAAAGAAAGTTTTGTAGTTCAAGAAGATGCCATTAATATTATTTAGTGCTTCCATTTTATGTCACACTAACCCTTGGAAAATCACGAGAAAATCCAAGGAAATCCTTTTCATTTTCTTTGGTCTCAATTTTCATCATCAAAATGAGAATGATATGGCCTCTCTCCTATGTTAGTGCGTGGATTAAATGAGATCATTAATGGAAAAGCATCTATAAATAATCAAATATCTTACACCCATGAAGGACGACTTGCTACTCTATAGACAAGGTAGATTTGGCTGGGGGGCAGGGTACAGCCTTTACTTTGCACTTCTGAAACAGTAATCATAGTTACATAAAAGATGGCAAATAGTCAACAGTCGTTAAATAATCCTGTGTGCCAGGTACTTTGTTAAACACTTTACATAGATTATCTTGTGTAATTCTCATAATAAACATTTGAAGGAAGATAAAATGCTCATTTCACCAATGGGTAAACAAAGAGGATTAAAGAGGCTAAATTCCTTGCTCAAGGTCACAGGTAATGAGTGATGGCACCAGACCTAGTGTACTCCAGAGACCATGCCCTTAATAAAAGGGTATCTCAGAGACTCTAGGCAGCTTCATCATGGCTTCTGGTTGACCAGTAGGCTTTCTGTAATTATTTTATTTAGGTCAGCATGTGAGAAAGAAATTAATGAAGGAACTAAAATTGAAGAAAGAATCCTAAAGGGAGGTACTAGAACCTGACCTGGCTCATGTAAAAGGGAATTTTGTATGGGTAAAGTAATGATGAGAAAACTTTATATGTGTATAGTCTCTGATTGAATGCGAGTTTTGATATCATCACTATGTCAGTACTTAAAATCCAAAGTCCAACAGGATGTAGGTTTGTCCTTAAAGAGCATATGACATTTTATCTGGCCAAGTAATTGATTTTAATCCTTATTTTTTAAAGGAGATAGATTTGAAAAACAAATAGAAATAAATTGTAATAGCGTGTTCTCCCATGGTCCCATAATACTATGTGTATATGTCAGTTGGGACTCTTCCTAACTTGTACGTTAATTCATTTCTTTTTTTTTTTTTAACATCTTTATTGGAGTATAATTGCTTTACAATGGTGTATTAGTTTCTGCTTTATAACAAAGTGAATCAGTTATACATATACATATGTCCCCATATCTCTTCCCTCTTGCATCTCCCTCCCTCCCATCCTCCCTAACCTACCCCTCTAGGTGATCACAAAGCACCAAGCTGATCTCCCTGTGCTATGCGACTGCTTCTCACTAGCTATCTATTTTACGTTTGGTAGTGTATATATGTCCATGCCACTCTCTCACTTTGCCCCAGCTTACCCTTCCCCCTCCCTGTGTCCTCAAGTCCATTCTCTAGTAGGTCTGCATCTTTACTACCGTCTTGACCCTATGTTCTTCATGACCATTTTTTTCTTTTTAGATTCCATACATGTGTGTTAGCATACAGTATTTGTTTTTTCCTTTCTGACTTCCTTCACTCTGTATGACAGTCTCTACGTCCATCCACCTCAGTACAAATAACTCAGTTTCGTTCCTTTTCATGGCTGAGTAATATTCCATTGTATATATGTGCCAAATCATCTTTATCCATTCATCTGTTAATAGACACAGGTTGCTTCCATGTCCTGGCTATCGTAAATAGAGCTGCAATGAACATTTTGGTACATGACTCTTTGAATTATGGTTTTCTCAGGGTATATGCCCAGTAGTGGGATTGCTGGGTCGTATGGTAGTTCTAGTTTTAGTTTTTTAAGGAACATCCATACTGTTCTCCATAGTGGCTGTATCATTGTACATTCCTACCAACAGTGCAGGAGTGTTTCCTTTTCTCCACAGCCTCTCCAGCATTTATTGTTTGGAGATTTTTTGATGATGGCCATTCTGACTGGTATGAGATGACATCTCATTGTAGTTTTGATTTTCATTTCTCTAATGATTAATGATGTTGAGCATTCTTTCATGTGTCTGTTGGCAATCTGTATTTCTTCATTGGAGAAATGTCTGTTTAGGTCTTCTGCCCATTTTTGGATTGGGTTGTTTGTTTTTTTGTTATTGAGCTGCATGAGCCGCTTGTAAATTTTGGAGATTAATCCTTTGTCAGTTGCTTCATTTACAAATATTTTCTCCCATTCTGAGGGTTGTCTTTTCATCTTGTTTATGGTTTCCTTTGCTGTGTAAAAGTTTTTAAGTTTCATTAGCTCCCATTTGTTTACTTTTGTTTTCATTTCCATTTCTCTAGGAGGTGGGTCAAAAAGGATCTTGCTGTGATTATGTCATACAGTGTTCTGCCTATGTTTTCCTCTAAGAGTTTGATGGTGTCTGGCCTTACATTTAGGTCTTTAATCCATTTTGAGTTTATTTTTTGTGTATAGTGTTAGGGAGTGTTCTAATTTCATTCTTTTACATGTAGCTGTCTAGTTTTCCCAGCACCACTTATTGAAGAGGCTGTCTTTTCTCCACAGTATATTCTTGCCTCCTTTATCAAAGATAAGGTGACCATATGTGCATGGGGTTATCTCTGGACTGTCTATCCTGTTCCATTGATCTATATTTCTGTTTCTGTGCCAGTACCATACTGTCTTGATTACCGTAGCTTTGCAGTATAGCCTGAAGTCAGGGAGCCTGATTCCTCCAGCTCCGTTTTTCTTTCTCAAGATTGCTTTGGCTATTCGGGGTCTTTTATGTTTCCATACAAATTGTGAAACTTTTTTATTCTAGTTCTCTGAAAAATGCCAGTGGTAGTTTGACAGGGATTGTATTGAATCTATAGATTGCTTTGGGTAGTAGAGTCATTTTCACAATGTTGATTCTTCCAATCCAAGAACATGGTATATCTCTCCATCTGCTTGTATCATCTGTAATTCCTTTCATCAGTGTCTTATAATTTTCTGCATACAGGTCTTTTGTCTCCTTAGGTAGGTTTATTCCTACATATTTTATTCTTTTTGTTGCAATGGTAAATGGGAGTGTTTTCTTAATTTCACTTTCAGATTTTTCATCATTACTGTATAGGAATGCAAGAGATTTCTGTGCGTTAATTTTGTATCCTGCTACTTTACCAAATTCATTGATTAGCTCTAGTAGTTTTCTGGTAGCATCTTTAGGATTCTCTATGTATAGTATCATGTCATCTGCAAACAGTGACAGTTTTACTTCTTCTTTTCCAATTTGAATTCCTTTTATTTCTTTTTCTTCTCTGATTGCTGTGGCTAAAACTTCCAAAACTATGTTGAATAACAGTGGTGAGAGTGGGCAACCTTGTCTTA